>NW_007728486.1:160149-185700 GCF_000696425.1 Galeopterus variegatus
AACATTAGATGCCGCATTGTGCAGATAATGGGAGAACATTCTTTCAAAGTCTCTTGGGAAGATAGTCACAGAAGGTTTCTATTTCAGAAATGACTCTTTTTGGAGGGAATCAGATCATCACAGTGTAGACCTCCCATATTGGTGAGGAAGTTCCGGTTTGGAACGGGTCGTGGAATTCCCCACTACAATCCCCTTAACTATCCAATAAGGGAATATTCGTGGAAATCTCTGAGAATCCTACTAGAGGAAGGTCTTCTATTCAAAACGCAGTGTACCCAAGTGAAATAAGCACCCCAAAGTACACCTGAAAAAGAACTCTCAGATATTCTTGTTTAGATCGGGAGTGGAAAAGCACCATCTGTTATTGAGCTTGTCATCTGTGGGGAAGATGGGATAACGTAGTCAGGTCTCTCGACTCAGGTTTGGTTGGGGGTCGGGCAGCACATTTCTTGTAAACAAGTTGTGTGTGGGTGCAGTTAGTGCGCATGTGCGCCAATGTTCCTGTTCAGTCAATCGCTTTGGTGTGTTCTGCAGTGTGGGAAGCAGAGCTGGCCGGCAGAGCTCACTCCTCAATCTAGAGCATGTTTACTCTGCTAGCAGCTGCTCAGTTTTTCTTGGGACTTTGCCGGTAGCAGTGGAGTGTCTGAGTATCTCCTTTGCACTGCCTAGCTCCCAGACGTGTGTGTGCTGAATAAAGACTCTCCCTTCTTCCACCAAGGCTCCAAAGACCTTTTTGTCAGTTATCTAGCTCATAGACTTGAGTGTGAAGTGTTTGTGAAGGGGCTCGAGGGGTTTGTGAGCTCCAGACCCGAGCCCTACCTCTACAACTGGCCTAGTTGGCAGGATTCTGAGCAGGTGCAGGAGCTAAGAAGCCCTTGGAGAAGAAGGAAATGTGGCTACTTTTGAACATGTTGTGCCCCGTGACCCCTTTCCTGTTGACTGGGATCCGGTTGCTGCTCGCTGCAATGTCAGGCAGCACAGACCAGGCACTGAAGCGGGAAGCCACTTTGGATGGGGAGGAAATGCAGCTGTCTTTGAGTGTGTGGTGCCGGGTGGCCACTTTTCTGCCGACCGGAACCTGGCTGCTGCTCACTCTGCTGCAAGTTGATAAAGATTCGAAGCGGGAAGCAGAGGTGTTGGTGGACGGCGTTCAGCCACTGGAAGATTCGAAGCAGAAAGCAAAGTCGTCGGAAGCACAGTAGGATGTCCTGGGGGATGACGTGCGGTGACTGGTCACTCCTGCTTCTCATGCCAGGGATGACGACGAACCCAGTGGTGAGTTGGGGGAGACCGGGAGTCCCCAGGCACGAACTGTCATGCACCAGAAAGCGAAATGTGAGCAGCCTATGGGACCGGGCAGGCAACCAGGGGGCAATCCACAGGTGACCCAGTTTGCAATCTATGTACTGTATACGCAGGTTGAATTAGTTGACTTGGGGAGACAGTTTTGGCAGAAACAGGGGGAGCCCCTGGCTGCTTGGCTGTTGCGGTTATGGGACCTAGGGGTGGATCGCGTGGTATGCCCTGGTGGGGAGATGGAAAATTTGGCCTCTGTCACCATGCAACTGTCCCTGAGGCAGTGGCTGCAGAATAGCCGGTGGTATCCATGAGGGCCAGGCAATCACTCCATAATGGAATGGGTGAGTACAGTGGCCCGAAGCGTGTCGGCCGATGCTGGAGAACTGCCCAAGATTGTTAGCAAATGTGAAACGTATGCTGAGTTAATTCAATTAATTTGAGAGCTGGGGATGTGGCAGACCATGTTTAATGTGAACACTCGTGGCCCAGACAATGAAAATTTTACAGGCAGCGTGAGAGCTATAGTGCTGCAGAATGCCCCGTCACCATCCTTTGGGTCACTGATGGCCATACTGGCCCCATACATTGGTCATCCTGTACATGAGGTAACGACCATGGTAGCCAGCTTGGGTGAAGTAGAGTATAGGAGACAAGCCAAAGGGGTCTGGAAGGTGGCTAAGACCAAACACCCAAGGAATACTCGGGATTTTTTCCCAAAGGGACCAAGCAAGGTTAGCCGTAAGCAGATGTGGCTTGACTTACTTGCAGCAGGGGTTGATAGCAAGAAAGCTGACCAGCAGCCAAATGCGGTTCTGTTTGCTTTGTGGCAGCAATTGCACCCTGAAGAGCGTTTTGCTAAACATACAGAAACAGGTAGCAAGGTACGTTCGGTGGATTTAAAAGACTTTTTTGATTGTTCCTGAGGAGGCTGATGAAATGTTGAATTTCGATTAGGGAGCAGGCCAAGGTGTTCGTCTGTGGGGTCAGGTGAGGACCAGAGGCCTCATGTTGAATTGGCAATGAGGAAGCCGATGCCTTGGCTAAGGTGAGATAGCTGGAGAGAGCCCCAGCTCGATGGCTGGAGAGAGCCCCAGCTACTGATGTAGCCCAGTGGTTACATCGATGAATGCAGCATGCTGGCAGGAAAACCATGTGGATGGCGGCTCAAAGATGGGCCTCGCCTATCAAGTGGGAAGATGTAGTGAACGCCTGTCCTGTTTGTCCAGCATGTGCTCAAGAGAGTCCACATCCCCGGCGGATGCCCCATCCAGATGGGCAAATAACTTGAGGAAGGGTGCCCCTGACTCCAGACCCGAGCCCTACCTCTACAACTGGCCTAGTTGGCAGGATTCTGAGCAGGTGCAGGAGCCAAGAAGCCCTTGGAGAAGAAGGAAATGTGGTTACTTTTGAACATGTTGTGCCCCGTGACCCCTTTCCTGTTGACCGGGATCCAGTTGCTGCTCGCTGCAATGCCAGGCAGCACAGACCAGGCACTGAAGCGGGAAGCCACTTTGGATGGGGAGGAAATGCAGCTGTCTTTGAGTGTGTGGTGCCGGGTGGCCACTTTTCTGCCGACCGGAACCTGGCTCCTGCTCACTCTGCTGCAAGTTGATAAAGATTCGAAGCGGGAAGCAGAGGTGTTGGTGGACGGCGTGCAGCCACTGGAAGATTCGAAGCGGAAAGCAAAGTCGTCGGAAGCACAGTAGGATGTCCTGGGGGATGACGTGCGGTGACTGGTCACTCCTGCTTCTCACGCCAGGGATGACGACGAACCCAGTGGTGAGTTGGGGGAGACCGGGAGTCCCCAGGCACGACCTGTCATGCACCAGAAAGCGAAATGTGAGCAGCCTATGGGACCGGGCAGGCAACCAGGGGGCAATCCACAGGTGACCCAGTTTGCAATCTATGTACTGTATACGCAGGTTGAATTAGTTGACTTGGGGAGACAGTTTTGGCAGAAACAGGGGGAGCCCCTGGCTGCTTGGCTGTTGCGGTTATGGGACTTAGGGGTGGATCGCGTGGTATGCCCTGGTGGGGAGATGGAAAAATTGGCCTCTGTCACCATGCAACTGTCCCTGAGGCAGCGGCTGCAGAATAGCCGGTGGTATCCATGAGGGCCAGGCAATCACTCCATAATGGAATGGGTGAGTACAGTGGCCCGAAGCATGTCGGCCGATGCTGGAGAACTGCCCAAGATTGTTAGCAAATGTGAAACGTATGCTGAGTTAATGCAATTAATTTGAGAGCTGGGGATGTGGCAGACCATGTTTAATGTGAACACTCGTGGCCCAGACGATGAAAATTTTACAGGCAGTGTGAGAGCTATAGTGCTGCAGAATGCCCCGTCACCATCCTTTGGGTCACTGATGGCCATACTGGCCCCATACATTGGTCATGCTGTACATGAGGTAACGACCATGGTAGCCAGCTTGGGTGAAGTAGAGTATAGGAGACAAGCCAAAGGGGTCTGGAAGGTGGCTAAGACCAAACACCCAAGGAATACTCGGGATTTTTTCCCAAAGGGACCAAGCAAGACCAGCCATAAGCAGATGTGGCTTGACTTACTTGCAGCAGGGGTTGATAGCAAGAAAGCTGACCAGCAGCCAAATGCGGTTCTGTTTGCCTTGTGGCAGCAATTGCACCCTGAAGAGCGTTTTGCTAAACATACAGAAACAGGTAGCAAGGTACGTTCGGTGGATTTAAAAGACTTTTTTGATAGTTCCTGAGGAGGCAGATGAAATGTTGAATTTCGATTAGGGAGCAGGCCAAGGTGTTTCGTCTGTGGGGTCAGGTGAGGACCAGAGGCCTCATGTTGAATTGGCAATGAGGAAGCCGATGCCTTGGCTAAGGTGAGATGGCTGGAGAGAGCCCCAGCTGCTGATGTAGCCCAGTGGTTACATCGATGAATGCAGCATGCTGGCAGGAAAACCATGTGGATGGCGGCTCAAAGATGGGCCTCGCCTATCAAGTGGGAAGATGTAGTGAACGCCTGTCCTGTTTGTCCAGCATGTGCTCAAGAGAGTCCACATCCCCGGTGGATGCCCCATCCAGATGGGCAAATAACTTGAGGAAGGGTGCCCCTGACTCGATGGCTAGGGGAGCTTGTGGGACCACTGCCAAAGTCAGAGAGTTACTGGTTTTCTGTTTGTATGGCCTGGTGGGGCCTCAGACCAGGTAAGATACCTATCCCAGCAATCATCCTTTCTCAGGATGGCAAACTGGCATGGATCTCACCAGAGGGGAGAGAACTTCCCCTATTGGTACCAATAACCCTTCTGTCATTTAGCCCATAGTGTTCTGGCTGCAGGCTCTGCATCAGAGTCAGCTGGGTACACACACACACACACATTGTTGTGATCCTTTACTGAATATGCATTGAACGTCACATCAGTATGACTAAAAGATTCCCTTGGAAAATCACACCAATGATGACTACTAAGTGCACATGTGCAACTAAAGGACAGAACTACAGGACAAGCCTTAAGGACAAGCCTGAAGCCATATGAAATAGACAATAGGTTGCATAAATAAATGCATCATTTACCCTAGCTAAGGTTACATCCTGGAAGATTTTTAATGCACAGATTGTAGGGTGAGGGACCCTGAAGGGATGGATTGTAGGGAAAAATAGGACAATTTAGTCAGGCTCCCTCGACCCCGGTTCAGTTGGAGGGTCCAGCAGCACATTTCTTGTAAACAAGTTGTGTGTGGGTGGAGTTAGTGCGCACGTGCGCCAATGTACCCTTTTAGTTAATGACTTTTATGTGTTCAGCAGTTTGTGAAGCAGAGCTGGCCGGCAGAGCTTGCATCTAAAAATAGAACATGTTTACTCTGCTCCCAGCTGCTCAGCTTTCCTTTGGGCTTTGCCAGAAGCAGTTGAGTTTCTGAGTTTCTCCTTTGTACTGCCTAGCTCCTAGACGTGTGTGTGCTGGATAAAGACTATTCCTTCTTCCCCCAGGCTCCAAGGACCTTTTTGCCAGTTACCTAGCTCATAGACTTGAGTGTGAAGTGTTTGTGAATGGGCTTGAGGGGTTTGTGAACTCCAGACCCTAGCCCAACCTCTACAATTGGCCTAGTTTCTCCCATTTGCCACAACATGGATGTGCCTAGAGAAACTTACATTGAGTAAAATAAACAAAGCACAGAGGGGTAAATACCACATATACTCACTCATATGTGGGAGCTAAGAGAGAAAAAATGAAGGAAAGAAAGACCACAGTAGTTCATTGGACTTGCAGATGGGGAAAACATTCCTTGGGCTACAAAATGGAGTGTGGCAAGAAAGGGGAAGGGAGAGGGATGTCAGGGATAATTGGGTTGGGGACACGGGGTACAAATGCTATTTGTGGTTATGGGTATGTTACCAGTATGAATCTGACCCTCACATCATTGGCACAATTGGTGACAATCAGCTTTGTATCTCGTTAAAATTCATAAATAATTAAAAAATTCCAATAAATTGAGAATGATAAATGCTGATGAGGTTGTGGAGACAAAGGAACTCTCATACACTGTTAGTGAGACTGCAAAATGGTGCAGCCTTTATGGAAAATGGTATGGAGTTTCCTCAAACAATTGCAGATAGATCTACCATATGACCCAGCTATTCAATTGCTGGGAATATACCCAGAGGAATGGAAATCATCAACCAAGGAGAAAATGGTATGGAGGTTCCTCAAACAATTGCAGATAGATCTACCATATGACCCAGCTATTCAATTGCTGGGAATATACCCAGAGGAATGGAAATCATCAACCAAGGGGATACCTGTATTCTCATGTTTACTGCAGCACTATTTACAATAGCCAAGAGTTGGAACCAGTCCACATGTCCATCATCAGATGATTGGATAAGGAAACTGGTTTATCTACACAACGGAATTCTACTCTGCTATATAAAAGAATGAAATACTGCCGTTCACAACAACATGGATGGACTTAGATGAAATTATATTAAGTGAAACAAGTCATGCACAGAAAGAGAAATACCACATGTTCTCATTTATTTGTGGGAGCTAAAAATAAATAAATAAATAAATATACTAACAAATAAATGGTGTCAGGTGGAAGAAGACACAGCAATCACAACAATTCCTTGAACTTGTTAAGACAAGTGAAGAGATATGATGCTGTTTGGGGGGATGGGAGAGTGGGAGGGGGGATAGAGGAACAGGTAAAGGGACACAAAAATCAACTACAATGTATATTGAGAAGTTAAAAAAAATTTTTAAATTAATTAATTAAATAAAATTACAATTTATACAAAAAAGCTTATTTTCACTATTTAAAATGAGAAAATTAGACTGAATCACATTTACTCCTACTTACTTCCTTAAAATATAAATAAAATAATTCCATGCTCACATATAAGAGACCTATGATGTACATTTGAAGCATAGTGTTAATGATCTCAAGACACTTTCTTTGTGTGACTCACACGACCTGCCTTAGTGCCAGCACATCGCTGACATCCATCTTGTCAACATTTACCATGTTTATGAAAACCTCTATGTGTGATTGTGAAGCTCTATTGGTTGTAATTGGCACGTAGTTAATTTTTTCCCCCTACTCACCAATATATTAAAAACATTGAACTCTGGGAAATTAGAGCTAATAGCATTTGATGTATATCAAATCAATGAAAACTTCCTGGTTTTAAAAATAACCATTTTATCTGTTCATGATTCTATGAGTCAGCCTTTCAGGCTAGGCTCAGCTGGGAAGTACGTATGCTGGTGTCACCTGGGAGCACAAATGAGGCTGTAGTCTTCTGGTGCCATGACTAGGAGGACTTTGCTCACATGTCTGGTGGTTTGTGCTGGCTCTTGGCTGGGCCCTGTGAATCCAATAGGCAAGTACCAAGCTTCTTCCCAAGATGGCAGTATTCCAAGAAGGGAAACTCTGTTTGGGCATATACTTTTCAAAACTATGTTTGTGTTTCATTTGCTGGTGTCCCATTGGCCAAACTAAGCACAATGGCAAAGCCCATGGTCATTTGGGGAGGGAAATTCATGAAGACATGGACACAGGAAGGTGGGTCATTGGGAAACACTACCAGAAAAGTGTGCTACAAAAAATATATATTATGTACATTGTTTTCTATACATCGTTGACCAAAAATGTTAGGTTTCAAGATGCATACTTTTTGTGAAGTTTAGGTGCATAAAGGCTAGAGATATTCTTCACCTATTTCTTGCTTATAGGAAGTTGGGGGTCCAAAGTCCTGTTTCTCATTATTTTTCCTGACTCTGACCTTTTGTTACAAGAAATGATTTAGTGTAATCATTTCTTCATAAAGCACGGGCTTGCTGTGTACTAAAATCCATTAGATGAAACCTACCCCCAGACACTCTGAGACAAAACCTTTGTTCTCTAGCCTTCCCTTCTCTCCAAGGCTGAGATAAAATAATATCCTCAGAAGCCCTACTGTTTACCAGGTACTATCTCTCATTCACACCCTAAGATCATTAGAAGACTGAAAATATTTTTGATGTTTTATATTGTTTTGCAAAACACTGGGGTGGATCCTTGTCACAAAGACATTTCTTACTTTGAAAACTTTTCTGGGGGGAAAGAGGAGGAACTGGTGTTGAAAAATAGTTTTATTTCAAACTCAGCAAGTCCCAGCCCATTTTTTTTGTTTTGTTCCGTTTTTTGTTTCTGTGTATATCTTGTTTTGTTTTGTTTTGTGGTGGCTCGCCAGTGCAGGGATCAAACCTTGAATGGTGACGTTATCAGCACCATGCTCTAACCAACTGAGTTAACCAGCAGGCCCCTGGCTCATTTATATTTTCTCTAAATTCTGTTCAAAAATTGAATATTGTTTTAGTTCATCTCTCTCTTCTCATATATTCTTAATGTCAGAAAGGGGAGGTCAGGTAGCAAATTCCACACATTTTCCCCAGAAGTGTCCTCTAGCAGACCCCTGATTATGAGACACCCCAATCAATCTTCCATGTTGTGGGAGGCAACATTGAGGCTCACAATCCTCCAGCACCTGATCCACATGCTTTTTTCTCATTTCCGATGCCATTTACCTCACTGTCTCTCAGGCATCACCAAGAGTCTTGGTGCCCTCCCAGCTGGCACTTTCTCCTGGAGACCCAGCTTCTGCTTGGTCTCACAGCCAAGCCACACATTTCAGCTTTTTGTCACAACAGCACCCAATTTCCATGCACCAATTTCTGTTTCAGTTATTTATTCTTCTTAAAAGTTGATGCCCAAACCTTGGCAGCTTAAAACAATGTACTATTATTTCTGCTTCTTTGGCTTAGGTAGTCTGTCTGACAGGCTTGTCTCCTACACAGGTTCAGTGAGGTCGCACCTGGGGTGGATTAGGGGAAGCGCAGCTGGGCTGCTGTCCAAGAAGGCTCACTGGTGGCTGCTGTGGGTGCTGCTGGAGACTCATGGGGGCTGTCAGTCAGCACAGCTGCTCATGGTCTCTCCACGTGCTCCTCCAGCAGGGTGGTCTCAAGGTGGTTGGATTTCTTACAAGATGATTTCCAAAATTAACATTCCTAGAGACACAAGTGAACTGGCAGGAGCTGTTGCAGCCTTGCCTCTGAAGTGTTAAAATGGCAGTTTTGCTACATTCTTTTGGCCAAAGAAGTCAGTATGGCTAGGCAAGTTTCAAGAGGAATTAATTTCTCTCACTTCTCACTGTGTGTTGGAGATGCAAAGATTACTCAGAACCTAAATATTAAGGGCAGTGGGAAGTCCAAAGGGACTGCATCGAGAAAACTCCCTCAAGAAGGGAGAAACAAGATGCAGCACTGAGTCAGTATTTGCTTCAACTTTTATTGTAAAGAAAAGGAAATACGAGAGAAAAAACAATCATTTATCAAAGGAATGAAAAGAAATTGGCTAAGGGGCAATCTCTGGAAAACATCTTGAGAAACAAAGGAAAGGGAGTGAAGCTGGATGAGAAATGACCTTAATGTTCTTATCTAATCTAGCAGAAGCTATTTGCTGTTGCCAGCACGTGCTGATTTCAACACTCAGTTTCTGCATAAGTGCGTTTAGGACTTTCGCCCTTGGTGGGCTCCCTGTTCTTTGTCAAGCCTCTGTGCTCCCACAAATTTCTACCATGGAGATGAAAGTAGGAAAGAAGAAAGAAGTAGTGGCCACCTTTAATTTGCCAGAAATATTATCATTACAATATTTTTATTACAAAAACACTTCGATTTATTTTGTAAGAACTACTTTTACTCACAGTTTTTATGAAGGTTTGTCATTGAATGATTAAATTTTTGAGGCTTTTCTGGATATCTTTGTGTTGTTGATTTCTAATCTAATTCCCTTGTGGCCAGAGAGCATACTTAGTGAGATTTCATTCTTGAGACGTGTGTTATAGCTCATTGTATGCTCTGTTTTGGTGATGGCTGTTCATTGTGCCTTATAAATACCAAGTAGGTAAAAACTTTGAAATTTAGACCTGTATTTTCTCTGATTTTTTATGTAATGGATTCATCAGGTACTAAGAGGAGTATTAATTCTCCAACTCTGCTTCTGGATTCACCAATTATGTGCTTTAGTTCTGCTTTTTATTGCTATTGCTGTTGTTTCAGGTACAGTCATGTTCCCAATAATGACATTTATTTTTAGTTTATTTTATTTTACACAAAATTGAGCTCATAGAGAATTTACAATTAACATTTCCCAATTCCATTAAATGTTATTCAAGCACATAATTTTTAAAATTTTTATTTGGAAGTTATCTCAAATTTATTAAAAATTTGCAAAAAAACAGTACAAAGAACATTGTTGTACCCTTTACCTGATTGGTAACAGTGACCCATTGTTAATATTTTACCGTTTGCTTTCTCAGTTGTGCCTGCTCTTTCTCTCGTGCACACAATGTTTTCCCTGAACCATTTGAGTGTAACTTACACACATCATGGCCTCTTAGTCCTAAATACTTGAGTGACTTTTCTAAAAAAAGGGATAGTCTCTTATAGAGCCACAGTTAGATTCCCCAGGCAGGACTCCCTTGAGAATTTCTCACAGGGCTGGCTGTGTGGTGGTAAACTTTGTATTTAAATTATGTCTGTGTGGATAGCACATCGTTTGGTCTTACTTTTCTATGACAGTCTTTGCCTTAAGCAAAATATTTAGTTTAATTTTGTTTGAACTAATTATTAACAAGGTTGGATATTGGTTTGCCATTTTCTATTTGTCTCATTTTCCTTTTGGTCTTTTGTTGTTCCTTTTCTAACTTATTTTCTGTGAATCAATTTTTTAAAAATATTTCATTGTGATTCTTTTATTGACTTTTCTAAAGAATTTTTAAAACTAATTAAAATAATTTTAAATTTGGTAAAAAACACATAAGATAAAATTTACCATCTTGACCATTTCTTTACCTTTAAGTAGTTTTAAGTATATTCACACTATTGTGCAGCAGATATTCAGAACTTTTTTTGGGTGGATAGTGGGTGGCTGGTATGGGGATCTGAACCCTCAACCTTACTGTTATAACAACATACTCTAGCCAGCCGTGCTAACTGCCCAGCTCCCATAACTATTTTGTCTTGGAAAACTAAAACTCTGTACCCATTAAATGACAACTTAATGCTGTCAATTTCAATTTTTTTCCCTTCTAGTACTTGGCACCCACCATTCTTCACTTTGTTTATTAAAATTTGACATGTCTGTGAGATCACAGAATATTTGTCATTGTGTGATTTGCTTATTTTAGTTTGAAGATTGTCCTTGTTACCAAACCCAAGTCTGGCTGCCTGCTGCTAAACAGAAACAACACGCTGCAAAGTCAAATGTTGGTGCAAAGGGAAGGCAGCTGTATTCAGGAACACCAGTAGCCTGAGGAGGTGGTCGGCTAACCCATCTCAAAGGCTCAGATTCAACAAAGGGGTTTTAAGGAAGGGGTGGGGGGAGTGAAAGGTCAGAAGTTTTAGGAGAGAGCCAGCTTTCCCCCCACAGTCTAGCGCGCTGTTGTCTCATAGTTGGTCATGTGCTTCCTGACTGGTACCTCTGGTCAGCTTTTTCTCAGAACTCTGCAAATCTCAAACAAGAAATGTTAGTTTTTCAAGGCACTGATTAGCTTTCAGCAGCTTTGTTTTCCTGCTAAGCAAGAATGATAAGAAAGTTAGGGGATTGGAGGAAAGAGAAGAGACAAACCTCGTGTTTTAAAGAATTTTCTAAAGCTTGGCTTCCGTCTTGCTCACTCTAACATCCTCACATTTTCATGTTATCACATATGTCAGGATTTTCTTTGTATTTAAGATGGACTAATATTCTTGTGTATGTATATACCACATTTTGCTCATCTATTGTCTCACTGATTGACATTTGGGTTTCTTCTCTTGACTGTGTGAATAATGATGCCATGAACATGGCTGTGCAAATATCATTCTGAGATTATGCTACCAATTAGTTTGGATATATGCAATGGTACTTCAAAAGTTCATGAAAAGATTTATATTATCGTTTAATTCTATTTTTTTTTTTATGAATGATCTGAAGTACCCTCATATATAGAAGTTTTATTTCTTGATACTATGGTAATTATATTTTTAATTTTTTGAGAAGTCAATGCACTATTTTCCATAGTGGCTGCACCACTTTATATTCCCATGAACACTGTACAAAGGTCCTAATTCCACCAACACTTGTTATTTCCTATTAGGTATGAAGTGATAGGTCATTGAGGTTTTGATTTTCATTTTTCTAATGATTAGAGATGTTAAGCATCTTTGCATATGCTTGTTAGCCATTTGTACATCATCTTTGTAGAAACGTCTATTCAAATCATTTGCCAATTTTTTAGGAAGGTTATCTTCTGTCTTTTTTGTTTTTGTTGTTGTTGAGCCATAGGAATTATTTAAGTATTCTGAATTTTAACTTCTAAAGATTGGCAGTTTTAGTTTTGAGGTGCTAATGTAAATAATATTGTTTTTCATTTCAAAATTAACTTGGTCATCACTGGTATATAGAAAAGCAATTGCCTTTTGTATATTAATTTTGTATTCCATGATCTTGCTATAATCAATTATTAGTTCCAAGTGGGTTTTTTGTTTGTTTCTTTTGTTTTTTTCTACATAGGCTATCATGTCACTTGGAAACAAAGACAATTTTAATTAATTCCTCCCAATATTTATACCTTTTATTTTATTTTCTTGTGTTATCACACAAGCCAGTGCTTCCAGTGTGGTGTTGAAAGGAGTGGTGAGAAGGTACATTCTTATATTGCTCCCGATTTTGTGGGGAAGCTTTTAGTTTCTCACCATTAAGGATACAGCTGTATTTTCAGGTAGATAGTCCTCATCTAGCTGGAGAACTTTCCATCTATCCCTAGTTTGCTGAGAGTTTTAAACATGTTAGGTGCTATATTTTGTCAAATGCTTTTGTGCTTCTATTGATTTGATCATCTGATTTTTTTTGTAGTCTTTTAATGTGATAGATTACATTAATTGATGTTCAAATGTTAAGCCAGTTTTGCATGCTTGTTATAAATCATACTTTGGTAGTTTTCATATTTTTCATACATTGTTAGATAAGGTTTTTTAATATTTTTTGAGGATTTCTGCATGTATGTCCATGAGAGATAATGCTCTATAGTTTTCTATTCTTCTAATACCTTCATCTGGTTTTGGTATGGAGGTAATGCTGTTCTTATAGAATGAGAATTAGGAAGTAGTCCATGTGGTAGGAAATTGGTATAATTTCTTTTAGAGGATTTGGTTGAATTCACCAGTGAACACACCTGGGCTGGGTGCTTTCTGTTTTGAAGTTTATTAATTATTTACTCAATTTCCTTAACAGGTATATGCCTATTTAGATTGTCCGTGTATTTAATTAAGTAAAAATCACCAATAAGTGCATAAAATATTTTGTTGTTTGAATTAGGTAAAATATTTAAAATTTTCTGAAAAAAATCAAAAAAGTTGGGGGGAGAAAAAATGCAACACATTGGGAATGCCACATCAGGATAGAGATCTCACTGATTGCTGAGAATAAAGTAAATCTTGATAAATATCTTTAATGTGTCAAGGATTTAAACAAAACTTCCAAGTGTACTATATATCAGAGAATTTGAGATGAAGGAAAAACTATCAAGTTATGTAATATGGATGTAGATTTCCAAAGAGATGTTAGCTATAATATTAAACTATTTAAAAATATTTTATCACCTACCAATAGTTAAATACAAGTGTTGATATTGTCTGCCCAGAAACATTTGGCTATGTCTAAGGACATTTTTGTTGTCCTAACTGGAGGTTGGAAGGAGTAACTTCATCTAGTGGCCAGAGGCCAGGGGTGCTTCTCAACAGCCTATGACACACAGAACAGCGCCCCCAAGTGTTGTAGGTTTTATGCATATATGTATTCTATGTGAGCAGGAGTTTTCATTAGTGGAATCCAGCATAAATGCACATAGGAAATATATACACTTTGCACAATGTATATTGTGACTCACATTTGTATTTGTATTAAATGCCACCCTGGCCTCTTTATAGCTTTTTAAATATATTGTCTAAAGTACTGCAGTACATACTTTTTCCTTATTCTCAGAGTGTGTAAATTTGTATGACATTAACTATCAAATTTTCTCTTGTTAAGAAAATAATTTTATTCTAAAATTTGAAGGTAATGCAAAGCCAGCCAGTGGGTGGGATAGAAACATTGTTTTCATGTAAATGAACAAACCAGGCACCTAATTGTTAACAGCTTGAGTCTGAATTAATTTAAACAGTTGTGACCAATATTACTAATTTCATTCTAGTCAGTGAAAAGCCATCTCTGGGAGAAAAATTTTCCCTTTTGTTCCTATTTCTCATTTCTTTCAATGTGACAGCTGCATAGTTAGGAGCATGTGCATCATGTGCTGTGTAACTGCAGTTGTTCCTATTTCTCATTTCTTTCAATGTGACAGCTGCATAGTTAGGAGCATGTGCATCATGCATGATGCACTTGTCTTATGTTTGCATTTGCAGTGATGGAGTGCCATGTGGGCATCTTGCCACTCAAAGGGCAACACAGTAAATTCTGGGTCCACTTGTTGTGTACGACATTAGCACTGACCTCTCTGGTCTTCTTTTTATTATTATTATTAAATTAAAGAGTAATAAAAGAACCTGCTTCAAGGGGTTATTGTGAGAAGTAAAGTAGATAACTAAAATGATTTGGGTATTACCTGGCACCTGGTAAACAGTATATAATCTGTAGCTATGAAGGTATGGATTGTCATATTTTACAAAATTCTTTCATAAGAAATTGGAAAGTGATAACAGACTGTTGTTTGGCTGCCCAAAAGCCATCTCTCAGTTTTTGGTGGCCTTGATTCCTTGTTGTTGTTTTTATTTTTTCTCCCACATACACACATAAACCAGGGATTTATCTTGGTTGTGATTTTTAGAATTAGCTCAGGCTAATCTTTTCTTCAGTGATTTTACTGGTCTAAGCATATGACCCAGCTCTGTGCAGGAACTTACTAGGAGGATTCTGTGGCATGTCTGGAAAAGTGTCCTTAGGAAAAAAAAAAAAAGAGAGACAGAGACATATAAAAGATGGTTCCTTTTAATTTTATTATTTTTTTTTACACTGATCTTTGTGGACTGTTCCCTGGTTACATTTTGCTGCCCTCTGCTGCGGAGCCTGACGATGGCAGGGCACAACATTGTAGAACTAGTGTGACTCGTGGTATGAAGGGCCTCTTAAATACCCAACCCAGGAATTGCCTCTTTAAGGACACGAATGGAATGTTAGGTTTCTGTGGTTGCACTAGAAATATCCACCACCTTGTCAGCTCAAAGCAACACCCATTTCCCATCGCACAGTTTCTGTGGGTCAGGAGTCTGGGCACTGCTCAACGGGGTCATCTGCTCAGGATTTCAGAAGGCTGCAATCAGCATGTCAGAGGAGCCACATTTTCATCTGGAGACTCAGCTGGGGAGCTCTGCTTTTGAGCTTATTGAGGTTTGGGCAGAATTTGTTTCCTTGAGGACTTATGACTGAGGGCTCAGTTACTCACTGGCTGCCACCTGAAGGCCACCTGTAGTTTTCTGCCTCTTTCTACATACACCACGCAGAGCTGCTTGCTTATTTAATCCTGGTGAGGAAGGGTTTTACATCAGTCTGCTAGGATAGTCTTACAAAAGAATAATCACAGGAGTTATATGCCTGCACCCCTGCCATGTTTTTTAGTGTATGAGTCCATTTCTGTTGCTTATAATCAAATACTTGGAACTGGGTAATTTATAAAAAACGAAATTCATTGCTTTCAGTTTTGGAGGCTGGGAAGTCAAAAGTATAGGGAACCCATCTGGTGAGGGTCTTAGTGGTGGCATCTCATATGGCAGAAAATGGCAGAGAGAGCAAACTTCTCTGTGCTCTACTTTTACAGCCTTCAGAACTACACCCATGACCACCATTTTTAAACCATTCACTACAGCATCGTCCTACAACCTAACCACCTCTTCAAGGCCCCACCTTTAGGATTTAGGATTTCCCACCCATGACAGTCATGGTAGAGATTTAAGTTTCAGTGAGGTTGAGGGGACATGCAATCTACAGCAGCTGGTTAAAGCCAAGTGACACATCTCATCCGCATACCAAGGAAGAGAATTACATAAGGGTGTGACACAGAGGTCACATTAGGATGTGCCTGCCACATGTAGATTATAAATTTGGTGGGGGGGCAGTGATGTTATAAGTTTTCATTTCTTAAAGCAGTAGGTATCTTGAATATTGCAGGTTAATTTTATAATAGTCACATCAGAAATATTGCATGCTGCAATAGTGGGGTAGAATAACTACTGATCAATAATTGCTTCAAGGTTGGCTATTACTGTACACTGAATAACTCCAAGCACTAGAAATGAGTTACTGATTATTTCATTGTTTAAATGAAACGTGTTTGGACATTGATAAGCTGTTGTACATATAAAACACTTTTCCTGGAACAGAGAATGGCATCAGGCCTTACTCTCTTTGAAACTGTTGAAAGCAAATATTGTTGAAATAGAATTGTTCATGGATGTTCTCTGATGTTGCATGACTAGATGTGGTGTATCATGGAAATATAACGTTATCTGCTTCCAATACCACTATATTATGACATGACTAATTTACTCCTAAGCCATTCTGTTAGTGTGCTCAAGCTGACACAACAATGTAACACATTCTGGATGTCTTAAACAACAGACATTTATTTTCTCACACTTCTGTAGGCTGAAAGTTCAAGATCAAGGTGGTAACCATTTGTTTCGGGTAAGGCACTTTCCTGTTTTGGATTGCAGACAGCCACCTTCTCCTTGTGTCCTCGTGTGGCCTTTCCACTATGCTCCTGGGCAGAGAGAGAGAGAGAGACAACCATGGTGTCTCTTTCTCTTGCAAGGATGGCCATCTTGAAGGACTCAGGCCCTGCCCAGGGACTTCATTTCTGCATAAGTACCTCCTAAAGTCCCCAATACAGTTGCATTTGTGTTTAGAGCTTTCATATACAAATTTTGGATAGACACAGACATTCAGGCAATAAAACCCAATGAATCAAAATATATTATTCATCATTTACTGAGTTAGGATTTGGAGTGGTTGTTGGTTAGGCCTGCCCAACATTCCTCACCCACATTATTCTAGTAACAGTCCAGCTGTGTGACCACAGGGCTCTCATTTGACCCAGATGTGACAGCCAGAGTGCCGCATGCCTACCCCTGCATGGTGTTTCATACAGGGCAGAAAGGGAATCCCCTGTGGCCTCTGTAGTTGTGGTAGTCACTGACCTGTTCGTGTGCGGGCCCGGAGCTGCACAGGAGTGTGTTAATGGAGAGGAAGGAGGCTGTGAGCGGATTGTCCTGGTGTCCTAACATCCAGGCCGTCTGGACACTTCCAAGGCCCTCACTATGAGCCTCTTTTTGTGATTGCTACTGGATGAGTGTATTTTTTTTGCTTTTGAGTCTTTATGTTGCTTACATTTTGTTCAAGTAGGTTAGTTCTATTTGTAACTCATTTTTAACAGCAGTGATTATTCCAATCTATAAACATAGAATAATTTTCAATTATTTGTGTCATTTTCAACTTCTTTTATCATGCTTTATCATTTTCTGTGTACAGAATATTCGCCTTTTTTGTTTAAATTTACTCCTAATTGGTTTTTTGAAACATAATTGATTTTATGTATTTGTGGGGTAGAGATTTGAATATCTATACATATGTACAGTATGTGGAGTGTTTGAATCATTTTCTGTGTACAGAATATTCGCCTTTTTTGTTTAAATTTACTCCTAATTGGTTTTTTTGAAACATAATTGATTTTATGTATTTGTGGGGTAGAGATTTGAATATCTATACATATGTACAGTATGTGGAGTGTTTGGGTTTTTAAAATGCTATTGTAAATAAGATTATTTTGTTAATTTCTTTTTCAGGTTTCTCACTGTTAATGTAATAAATTATACTGGTTTTTGTGTCTTGATTTTGTACTGTGCAACTTTCCTGAATTTGTTTTTGAGTTCTATGAGGTTTTTCGGTTAAGACATTAGGGTTTTTTTTTTAATATAAGATCATGACATCAGTAAGAAGAGATAATTTCACTTTTTCTTTTTTATGTGGTTGCTTTCTCTTTCTCTCTCTCTCTCTCTCTCTGTTTCTCTTTCTTTTTCTTTCTTTCCCCAATTTCTCTGGTTGTGAATTTTACTAATATGGTTTTTTAATTTTTTTTTTTGTCCTTTTTGAGACTGGCTGCGCCATGCTCAGCCAGTGAGTGCACCGGCCATCCCTATACAGGATCCAAACCCGCGGCGGGAGCGCTGCTGCGCTCCCAGCTCCGTACTCTCCCGAGTGCACCACAGGCTCGGCCCTATTTTACTAATATGTTTAATGGAAGTGGGAAGAGTGGACATTCTTATTTCATCCATGATCTTATATAGGGAAGACAGGAAGATTCCAACTTTTCATAATTTAGGATGGTGTTAGCTTTGGGCTTGTCATATATGTCATTTTCTGTTAGGGTAGATTTCTTTTGTTAACCTATTGTATATATTAGAGAAAAATATCTCCAAATACGTTGCTTATTTGGAAATAGTAAATAGTATTATAATCCAAAGGCACACCATGGCAAGCTACAAATGTCTTCAGTGATGGAAGGATTAGAGAAATCTTTTATTGGCAAAATGGAAGAAGTTTACATACTCTGATTGGTAATACAGTTCATTAGTTTCAGAGGGTCAAAGTCAGATTTATCATTAGCTCATGGATTGAGATGTTTTATGTGCAGTTTCTTCTCTGGGCATCTTATCTGTATTACTGCAGTTCTAAAAAATCTCTAATGAGAAACTTTGTCACAGAAACATGTGCCTATGTGCAAAGTATGTGATGCATAAAAGATGTTAAAAACACGAAGAGATTTCTGATGGGGTTTTAAGAAGATCCTTGGAAACAGTTCTTATCTTAGAAAAGCAAGCATTAAGTCCCCCTCCTTCATGCCTTTACCAGCTATTTTTCCTGCAAAAGTGATTTCATCAACATTCATATTTCTTCCTTTTGATCAAGATCTTTCTCAGAAAGCATCACTAATCAATGATTCTGTTGTCAGATTTTAAGTGTCCCTTGAAGCCAAGATGAACATGTGGTCTGATCCCACATCAGGAGAGGTAATGAACAACTGGAAGTCAGTGTCAAGACCCTTTTAGCCAAATTTGAGCAAGAAGGAGGCCTGAAGGGGGAGCTACTATGCCAAGGTTGTTTGGATTATACTGTTTAGTTTGATTTTACCTGTTACATAGGCATTGGTTATCATCTCAAAGTTCTGGGCCAGCATTATATTGTCAGGAGCTGTATCTCTGCAGAGATTTGATAGTCCACAACTACACAACAGAAAGATTACAAAGAAAAATACAAACAAAGGTAACAGCAATATGACAATTCCAGTTTGCATGATGGTTTTAAGCCTTCAATCTAGACTTAAAAGCAATTAACTAAATAGCCAAATACCATGGGGAACTGGGTGAGACCTGTGGCTTGTTTTTCTATCTTATGCAACTGGGTCTTAACTTTCCCATAGGAGTTTCTCCACACAGCATGTCGTATTAGCAATAGCACAGACAGCACCATGCTAAGCTAATAGATAATCAAGAGCAACTCCATTATCTAAGACTACCCTGGCAAGAGAAGTGAATGAGTGACCTTTCACAGCAACAGCCTTTGCAGTGGATCTGCAAGATTTTCTAGTATGGCAGATAAGTTTCTTACCGTTTGTTCTTAGCAAATACATCGTACCATGGCACAAAAGATCTGCCTAAGGAAGCAAGTTCAGAATTCTGTAATTCACCAGGTAACTCACGTTTGACAAATTAATGTAATAAATGGCAGATAACCGAATCATTATTCCAATTGTTAGTTTCAGTTCTATTATGTACTGATAACAGGGCAGTCAAATATTCTAATTTACATTGGTCCTCTGTTGTCCAGCTGTCTAAACATCTGCAGGCTCAAACTGAGGTATCCCACCCACAAAGTTAAATGTATCTGATAGGCACACAATTCTTCTATCTGTGAATTTTCTGTACATAATAAAATAAAACCAGGAGTCGGTCATATTATTAAGTATTGCTAATAGATTTTCCTTTTGGAATCAGTCCCAATAACTTATTTTTACATATGGAAGGGAGACCCAAGGAATGTTTTAAGAATGATGACCCATTACATATTTCTAGGGTCCAACTAGTAGACCACTGGTTTGAGTAGGTAAGACATAGAATGGTCACTAAACGTAGATGAGAAAGTCTGACCTACAGGAGGGTCCAGAGATACAATTTGTATGGGTAGTTGGGAAATGTGGATAAGAGAATTGTCTTTCCAGGAAAAATAGAAAGAAAAGAAAATAAGAATAGAAAGGGAAAGGTATATAGGCCTAGTCTGTTCATCTTGGGGAAAAGCAATCTACCCAGATGCCATCTACATTAAATTTTGAGAATTTTTAGTTTTAATTTATTGGCAGGAGTGCAGGCCCACTCAGAAGCTGATTTTTAAAAATGAGATACAGGTATCTATAAATCAATTCCTTTAAATTTGGCAGTGCAGGGGTTGGTCAGAAGAACCTGGTATAGCCCTTTCTAGTGAGGCTGGAGAAAATCCTTTTACAAATGTCATTTTCAGTTGACAAAATCTCCTGGCTGTAGGTTATGGTGCTTAAAGTCTTTGTCTCCCGGGAGTGTACTGTGGAAAAATTGTTCTGTCAGAGCATAATTTTTATTTATAGACTTGATAATATCTTTATATAAGCATTTCAACCCTTTACTAATCTGAGGTCAAAAGAAGTTGGAATCAAATGCATATGGGATCCAGCAATTATCTTGAAAGGTGACAGCTTGTGTAATCTCCGGGAAGTAGCTCTTACATTCAGAAGAACTAGAGGCAGAGCTTTTGGGCATGGCAATTGGAAAGTTTCCATTAATTTTGCCAGCTGGGTCTTGTATGTACTGTCTGTGTGTCGCACTAGTCCAGAGGACAGGGGATGGGAAGCCCAATGGAAATGCTGCCAGACTGGCCATACAGCACCCACTTGTTTTATAGCTTGTCCAGTAAAATGGGTTTCTTGGTCACTACAGATGTTGAGGGGTTTCTCCAAGTAGGGTACCAAGTAGACAAAGGCTGATAATAGCTATAGCAGCATAAAACTGTATCATATATAATAATTTTTTGCATATGTCTCCTTTACTATTTTGTCTTCACTGGAAGTGAGGAAACTTCTCAGCTTCCACAATATCCCCAAATCATACAAAACACACATGGTCTGAGGACAGTCACTGGAACCTCAATGGTGGGAGCAAAACAGGAGAAAATGGCAAAATCAAGCTGTACCCATGCACACTGCAAATACCTGTGCAATGGATTTCTAAAATGTGGAAGAAACACTTAAAATTCCGTTATATCCAAATTAATTAAAGTCAATTTTAAAATTATTAGATGCATTTAACTGGCAAATCATGATATTCAAAAGACATATTTGTATGAGAGAAAAGCAGGTTGGAATAATTATGTCAATTGCAACATTGTGCAGGATGCACAGAAAAGGTTCTGGAGGATTCTTTTTTCATTCATGACTCTGGGGAGGGGATTTGGATTTTGAGGTGCATGCAGAGGTGCAGAAACGTTCTTATGGCATTCGAGGATCGGATTTAACATCTATCGCTGTTGTTCACTTTGTTTTGACTCTTGTATGTGGTCTTTTCATTCATGACTCTGGGGAGGGGATTTGGATTTTGAGGTGCATGCAGAGGTGCAGAAACATTCTTATGGCATTCGAGGATCGGATTTAACATCTATCGCTGTTGTTCGCTTTGTTTTGACTCTTGTATGTGGTCACCACATAGCAGAGTGTCTTTGCTCTTCAGAACTTCACACTGGGGTGACAATGACCATTGTGTCTGCGACCCATTCTCAAGCCTCAGACATGTCAGCAAGTGGGGAACCTGGTGAAGGGCATGTGGCGTGTTTGTGTCCTATTTCTGCAACTTTTAAGTAAATTTGTCACTATTTAAAACTATGTCAATGATCCTAGCTTGACTATTATGAATTGTACACATGTAGTGAAACATCACACTGTACCCCACAAATATGTCCAATTATTATGTGCCAAATAAAAGTAAGTTTTAAAAAAGAAAAAAATTTAAAAAGCGAAAAGGAAGGTGCTTATCCTGTACAGGCTGTATTGTATCCTGGACTTTTGGTTAATAAGACATTAGTTGTCTCATTTACAGATATTTTGTGCTTTTCCACTCTCTGTCTTGCCTATGACAAACACTAGTCATACAACAGAGAATAAACACAGAGGTGCAGCTCATTACCTCGTCTATTAGTAATAATGTCCAGAAAAATGTTTTCCCAAACAAACTTCAAAGGCCATTTAGGGGTTATTGGAAGGAAATTAAATATGGGTTGGGTACTAAATAATTTTGTGCAGTCATCGTTTATGTCAATAGGTGTAGTTTTGGAATAGGATTATATAAGAAAAAAAATTATTTTTATTTTAAGAGAGGAATGCTGAAGTATTTAGTATGAAATATAAGAAAAACTTGGACTTGTTTTAAAAGATAGGAAAAATAATTTTTAAAGTAAATAAGGGAGTTCCAGTCAAGATGGAAGAATAGACAGTCCCCAGCATCACTCTCTCCCACAAATAAACCAACTTACAACTATACAAAAGCAACAACAGCCACACTGGGGCTGCTAGAGCTCCAGGGAAGAGGACAAGAGACTTATGGAGTGCATGAAGGTGGGAAAAGCCACAATGAGAGAAAAAAAACTGCTCCAACCATTTCATGCTGCAGCCACTTTAAGACTGGAGTTGCTGAGTGCACAGAGCATGAGCCGCCAGAAGCTGCAGCTGTGCCCTTTGGATGAAGTTGCTTAGAGGTGGCAGCGGAGAAGAGGGCCTCAGTGGACCCCAAGCCAGCAAAACTACTAATAGTATTCCTGTGGGAACACACAGGAGTGAGCAGCCAAAACGACAGAGAAAAAGGAGCCACTCAGAGACCAGCGAGTCATCACAAGGGACTAGTGCATGGCCCGTCCCATGGGAAGTGTTTGGAGCATGGGTGGTGGGGAGACAGGCCCACTGGGGGAACACTGGGGCATAGGAAGGACAGCTGATCTGTACCCCAATCAGCAAAGGACCACTAAGGTATATAGCATCGCATGGGGTGCAGTTTGATAAAAAGACTCAGGCCCAGATCAGAGTTTCTATACAACCCAGGTGCGTCAGGTCGCTGGAGAGCCAGAAGCACCTATAAAGTCAACCATTAAAACCTGAGTTGTACAAAAAGCCTTCCCTAGGGAATCAGCAGCAAAGCAGCAATTCAGCTCAAGTACTGGTTTCCACAGGAAGTTCCCCCATTTTAGAAGTAAGCAAAGGACAAAAAATTATTTCTGGCCAAGGCACATTGCCAGGGCCTTGGGGCCCACCTGGGGACCTGAGGCACAGAGCTGGGGACCAGACCCCCTCCCACAACCAGGCACACCACAAGCACCTGGGCCCCACCCAGAGACCTGAGGTGTGGAGCCAGGGACTGGATTGCCCTCCCAGAAGCAGGCACACCACCAGCACCTCAGGCCCCACCTAGGGTCCTGAGGCATGGAGTCAGGGACCAGATCACGCTTCCACAACAAGGTACATTGCCAGTGCCTTGGGGCCCACCCAGGGACCTGAGGCACAGAGATCAGGACCACACCCCTCCACAACCAGACACACCACCAGTGCTTTGGGGCCCACATGGGTGGAGCTGTGGACCAGACCCCCCTCACAAACAGACACATTGCCAGCACCAAGGAGCATACCTAAAACATCACCTCCTTGTGGGTTACCCACCACAGCCATCACAATAACCACAGCTGCTGTGAAAATGGCTAGACATCACAACCACCACCCAGATGGTCCACCAGCCAATGGAGGACACTGACACAAGGACAGTCACCAGCAGAATCCAAACAAGAATATGTCTCTTTCCACAAAGCCCATTCAAAAGTGACAGAAGCAGCTACGCTACAATAATATTGGGGAACCTGAACACACACTTCAGCATTGGGCAGATTATCTAGGCAACAAATCAACAGAGTAACCATTACTCTTTCAGAAGGAGAGAAGAAATCTAGGGTTATCAGAGGTGGGAGGGGGAGGGAAGGAGGGAGATAGGGAGAGATTAGACAAGGGGTATAAAGAATAATTATGATTTGTAACAATATATATGCTAGTTATATTGATTTGATCAACATATGTCAATATTGAACCCCCAAAATATGTATAATCAATTATGATTCAATAACAATTAAAAAAACAAATAAATAAGGCAGTTTTCACATTTAGGTGAAGAGTGAACGGTTTTACTACAGTATCCTTTGTACCTTAATATGTGTATAAACTTTCAATAATAAAACTTAAAGAGAAAATAAAGACACATATATTATTAGAGTAGATTTGATTTTTAAAAAGCGATTTGAGGAGGAGACATACCGGCCTGTTCATGGTGGTTTGCTCTGAAGAAGCAGAAAGATTTTGGGACAAAAGATAACAGGGAAGTTTAAACCACATAATTTTGTGTTATTTCCACATATTAAGACAGAATTTATTTGCCATTTGAGTAAAAAAGTAAAACTTAAAGCACTACATAAAATACATTTTGGGACAAAGTCTGCTAGTCTTTACCAAACCGACTATAGTTATTTCTATTAAAAAATATAATAACTGAAAAAAGGGAGTGTCGGTTTTTCACTTTTTGTTCCATGTTTTTATATTTATGTTAATTACTTGAATAATTTAAAAATTATAAAAATTTATGAATACTATTGAATTTGTATGAGATTTCAGGTGAGAACAACATAAAGGTTAAAAAAAAAACTTGAAACTGCCGATCATAAATTTTATGCATAAGTTTTTGTTTGTTTGTTTGTTTGTCTTTTTCGTGACTGGTAAGGGGATCGCAACCCTTGGTGTGGGGTTACCCACACCGCACTCAGCCAGTGAGCACACCGGCCAGTCCTATATAGGATCCGAACCTGCGGCGGGAGCGTTGCTGCGCTCCCAGCGCCGCACTCTCCCAAGTGCGCCACGGGGCCGGCCCTATGCATAAGTTTTAATGGTTGAAAGAATTTTATCCTATGGATGCACTATAATTAATTTAACAAATCCCCTCAGGCATTTTTAGGCTGATTTTAGTTTTTTACAATTATAAACAATACATTGGTGAATATCATGTCTCATTATTTACTTACGATACATTTCTAGAAAGGGTGATGCACCCACTTAAGACTTTTGATATTTGCTGCCAGAAGGTTTGTAAGGTGACACTACTTGTGCATATGTGGCTGACAGAGATGAAGATGTTTGAAAACAACTGGTTGGCAGCAGTGGAAAATGGGACATCTTGTACACACTGATAGGCTCATAGCAGGTGCACAAAGTCTTCGGAGGGCAGTTGATAATGTCTATCAAAAGTGTGAAAAATACTCTCTTTGAGGAAATTTTAGTCAGGCTCCTCTGATCCCTCTTCTTAACCTGGCCTCGATCTTGGCCTGCCTTTAGCAAAAATTTTCTAGCCACTAACCCCCTCTTGTCACTGGCTATAAATTTCCACTTATCCCTCTTGTGCTTGGAGTTGATGTACATCTCTCTCCTCTGCTTCAATAGAGTTAGTTCCTGTTGTGAAAGTCTTCCCTACCATTTTATTTATTTATTTTTATCCTTTTTTTTTTTTTTTGTCTTTTTTCGTGACCGGCAACAGATCGCAACCCTCAGTGTCG
>NW_007728486.1:186190-187763 GCF_000696425.1 Galeopterus variegatus
AAATTTTCTAGCCACTAACCCCCTCTTGTCACTGGCTATAAATTTCCACTTATCCCTCTTGCGCTTGGAGTTGATGTACATCTCTCTTCTCTACTTCAATAGAGTTAGTTCCTGTTGTGAAAATCTTCCCTACCATTTTAACAAGTGTCAAAATATTTTATCTATATGACAACTATTAATTTCCTTGCCTTTTGATATAGCAGGTAAACTTCTCAGAATTTATTTTGTAGATTCTCCTGCTAACTTAAAAAAAAGTGTGGCCAAATATACAAAGTTTACCTGAGCCTAGGGCATTATAGTAGGAATACTCAGGTTATAATAGGCTACATGTCATAGTAAACTATGTGTGTATTCAGGAAGGTAAAGAAACACAAAGTGTTTTAAAATAAAAGCAATGAAGGATCACATTATTGTTTGGGAATAATTTTTATTATTCTTGCCACAAGAGTTAATAACAAGGATGAAGCCAGTTTGGGGTCTGAGAGACAGTTGTTGGGCAGAGGTCTTCAAAGTGTTTTTGTGTAAGTTTGTGATGGTCTTTGTGCAAGGTCATGGTTTGTATATGTCATTAATGAAGATTTAACAAAATACCAGAATATTACTGATAATATATTAGATTTTAAAATTTTTGTACAATTTTGTGACAATTATATTAACAAAATACCCATAAGTGTAAATTTATAAAGATCTGGTATTATGTCATCAGACAATTCATTCCACATAATTTTTCAAATAATCCTAAATCATTTAATATCTCCACCAGATGAGAGATAAGTCATTTAAGGCTACCCAGATGTCCAACTGTAAAATCTCAATGACTTATTTTAGAATTTTGATATTGGGGAAGCCCATTAAACATGCCAAAATGTTGAAAACACTTGATCATAACAGGATCACAGGCCAATGTAAAATAATAACTATTTATTTAACCAGAGTAATAATCTAGAGTTTTTTTTGGCAGGTAGCTAGTATGGGGATCCAAACCCTTGACCTTGGTGTTACCAACACAGCCCTCTAGCCAGCTGAGCTAACTAGCCAGACCCAAAAGATTAAAAACAACTCAAAAAGTTACATGGATGTATAAACCTTTACTCTTTTAACACTCAATTATTTCAAGTAATTAAAAACATAATAAACATAACACAGGAAATTATCTTAATAAAGCACAAAATCTTTTGGGCTGGCCAGTTGGCTCACTCAGTAGAGTGTGGTGCTGATAACATCAAGGCCAAGTGTTCAAACCCTATACTGGCCAGCCACGAGACACACATAAAATCTTCAGTATTTTTAAGGTAGTCACCAGAAAGGTAAAGATAAAATTCTTGTAGTGTGATTGCATCTTCTTATGGGCAGCTGGCTTGGATAAACTGAAGGGTGAACTTGATGAAAAGGTATAAATTTAATCAAGCACAAAAAGAATGTATCCAAGGTAATGAGAGTAACAATTTAAATACATCAAAGGGAACATTTATTCTATTGCATAAAATGAAACGTTGCCTAATTCTAGAATTGCAGTAAAGCCATTCAAAAAATTTTGGGGTTGCCTGTCTTGCTTGGTTGGTTAGAGCATGGT
>NW_007728486.1:187786-192238 GCF_000696425.1 Galeopterus variegatus
TGAAACGTTGCCTAATTCTAGAATTGCAGTAAAGCCATTCAAAAAATTTTGGGGTTGCCTGTCTTGCTTGGTTGGTTAGAGCATGGTGTTATAGCCCCAAAATCAAGGGTTCAGATGTCCTTACCAGCCAACAACAACAACAGCAAGAAAGAAAAGAAAATGCCAAGAGTACAGAATCAAATTATACTGGAGGAAAACTTTGTTTTTCTAGGCCTTCAAGACAGGAGAATTTAGCATCAGATAACTGCCAAGTCAACTGATGAGCAGGTTAAAGAGAGTTATAATCCAAAGACCTTCTCAAGGGGAGAAAAAGAAAGAGCTGCAGACTATGATGTGGAGCCTGCAAATTACCTGCAGCAAGACACAGTATAAGCTGAACTTCTGAGACATGAATCTAAGAAGCTTTAAGAGGAAGATTCTGCCTCAAAAAATGAAACCACCATTCTAAATAAAGACAGCATTTCCTGTCTGAAAATAGGGATATTAAATGAATCTCAGAAAGAAATAACTATATTTTAGAAGATGGCTACTAATGAAATATTTAAATTTAAAAAAAAAAAAACCTCTTGTAATTTTACTAAGAGCAGATCAATACCTCAAGAGAACCTTTTTGTTCTAACATACAGGGAGAAAATTTAGTTTTGCATCAGTGTATTTTTAATATTAAAGTTCAATCATTAGGAAGACTTGTAATTTCATTCTAATTATAACCAATGTAATCACACAATAAATTCACCCTTCAGGAACCATTATTACACCTTAGTTAGACGTTTCCACAACATGCTTTAGACTTTCTATTCTTCCTCTTTCTTAAATAATCAGTAAGTTTACCTTAAGATAAAAATTCACTATGCAATATTCTTTCTTAAGCAAAAAAAGGTTTGTTTTTAACCTTCTTCACCAAAAATACATCTTTATATCCATGACTTTCCTCGTATTTCCCTTTTTCACATTGGTCTTTCTTTATCATGTTTCTATTTTTATTTTTGAATTTATTTTTTGTAACAACCACTAATAACCTCTGAATTTAGATACAACTATTATTTTTTAAATAAAGAACACAGTTTTATGTTTTTAAATAATTTTAAAAGTCAAAAGCACATCTTTTTTTGGTACACTTTGTATACAAAAATATGTATATTGATTAGACTACTTACAATTAGTAACCATTTTTTTGTGTGTGAAAACCCAGGAAGCAAGCAATTTTGTCCTTTTTTTTTTTTTTTTTTTCTTGTGACCAGTAAGGGGATCGCAACCCTTGGTGTCGCCTGCACTGTGCTCAGCCAGTGAGCGCACCGGCCATCCCTATATAGTATCCGAACCCACGGCGGGAGCGTCGCTGCACTCCCAAGCGCTGCACTCTCCCAAGTGCGCCATGGGGCCGGCCCGAAGCAAGCAATTTTGAACTGTTTGTTACATATCAGCATTTTATTTATTTATTTATTTATTTATTTATTTATTTATTTATTTATTTATTATTGAATCATAATTGATAATATATATTTGGGGGATTCAATGTTGACATATGTGGATCAAATCAATATTACTAATATGTATATTGTTACAAATTGTACTTATTCTTTATGCCCCTTGTCCAATCTCTCCTTATCCATCTCTCCCTCTCCCCTCCCACCACTGATAACCCTAGATTTCTTCTCTCCCTCTGAAAGAGTCATAGTTATTCTGTTGATTTGTTGCCTAGATGATCTGTCCAATGCTGAAGTGTGTGTTCAGGTCCCCCAGTATTATCATAGAGCAGGGGCTTCTTCTGTCACTCTGGAATGGGCTTTGTGCAGAGAGACATCCTATTCTTTTCTTTGGACTGTGCTGGTGACTCTTCTTGTGTCAATGCCCTCCATTGGCTGGTGGACCATCTGGGTGGTGGTTGTGATGTCTAGCCATTTTCACAGCAGCTGTGGTTATTGTGCTGGCTGTGGTGGGTCACCCACATGGAGGTGATGTTTTTGGCATGCTCCATGGTGCTGGTTGTGTGTCTGTTTGAGGGGGAGTCTGGTCCTTGGCTACATGCCCCAGGTTACGGGGTGGGCCCTGAAGCTCTCTGGTGGTGTGCCAGGGCCAGAACTAAATTTTTGTCCTTTGCTTACTTCTAAAATGGGGGAATTTTCTGTGAGAACCAGTACTTGAGGTGTGTGGTTGAGCTAAATTGCTGCTTTTCTGCTGTTTCCCTAGTGAAGATTTTTTGTACATCTCAGGGTTTACTGGTTGACTACGTAGGTACTTCTGGCTCTCCAGTGACCTGCTGCACCTGGATTGTGTAGAAACTCTGATCAGGACCTGAATGTTTTCATCAAACTGCACCTCATGCAATTCTACATTCCCAACCACTCTCCTCTGAGTGGGGTGCAGATCAGCTGTCCTTCCTGTGCCCCTTTGTTCCCCCAGTGGGCCTGTCTCCCCCACCACCCATGCTCCAAACACTTCCCATGGGACGGGCGCTGCTCTGGTCCCTTGTGATGACTCACCAGCCTCTGAATTTCCCCCTCTTTTCAGCTGTTCTGGCTCCTCTCTCCTGTGTGGGTCCACAGAAACCCTATTAGTGGTCTTGCTGTCCTGGGGTCCACCGAGGCCCTCTTCTCCCCTGCCACCCACAAGCAACTCAATCCAATGGGCACAGCTGTGGCTTCTGCCAGCTCCTGCTCCATGTGTTCAGCAGCTCCAGCCTTAATTCGGCCATGGCCTGAAATGCTCCGAGCAGTTTTTTCTTTCTCTCATCGTGGCTTCTCCTCCTTCATGAACTCTGTATGTCTCTCCTCCTCTTTCCCTGAGCTCTAGCAGCCCCAGCTTGGCTGTTGCATTTTTATAGTTGTAAATTGGTTGATTTGTGGGAGGGAGTGATGCTGGGGTCTATCTATTCCACCATATTGACTGGAAACCCCATGTCAGCATTTTATAAATGAGAACCATTTTATAATTTTAGAAAAATATTTTCCCCAACCTTAATTTTTTGAATAACTTTATTTTTATGTATATCAATATACCCAAATGTATTTAGCTTTCTTATAAAATTTAAAGCCAAGAACACACTTATATTTGTTAAGCCCTCTTATATTTTAGTTTTTATGTCTTATTTAGAAATTTAATGAGTATCTTTCAGTTGATTTAGCATAACTTTAAGATTTGAAATTACATGAAAATTACTTATAAACATTGATCTCATTTACACTTACCTAATTTATGTATTTATTTTAACAATTAAACCTAGATTACTTATAAAAACTGAGATATTAGACAAGGCTAGTCATCATTCTAAGTTTTTTGTTGTTGTTAACCATTTTGTAGCCTGTGAATATCAGGTGTTCACCCAAAGTTGAACATATGGGCATTTTGCTGATAACTCAGAAGATACAGCTATTTTTAATTAAACCAATATTAAATTAGTTTTACTGATGAAATGATTACATATTCAAAAATTATTTTGGTTTAGACTGGGTTTATGATTTTGTGACCTTAAAACCTCTAACAGAGACAAATATAATCCTGTCTGATCAGCATACCCAGGCAAAAATGTATGTTGACAGTTTTGAAGATATTTCTCTTTTTATTTTATAAAAAATTAAAATCAGCTTATTTGTTGTAGATTTACATGTCATGTGAACTAAAAGTGCATTTGGTTTAATTACTATATAATTTACCAAAATTTTTATTGAGTGCTTTTTTATCTAAGTTCACTAAAAATTCCTTAAGGAATTTCTGGCTGGCTGCCAGCATCTACCATGTAGACATAACATACAACATAACACACGTACAGATGTGTAAACATACCTAAACACATGCACATAGACACAATAGAGACCTTAAAGCTTTTACTTTGGAATTTTAGTCATAAGATAGTAATAGAACTCACCAGTTTATAAAAAGGCCATTGGACCTAAATTATATATTTTTGACAATAAACAGGATCTATTCACATAGCTAAACTTTATTTGCCCTGGTAGATAATCCAGAGAAGGCTTTTGGGCCAAATTTTTGGTGCAGCATTTTTTTTATAGCAGTTTAATTATTAAATAAAAATTTACCCATCTTTATTCTTCAGTTTTAAAAGAGTTTAGAATTAAATTTTTATTGTTGACCTTTTAGCTGGGACTGGCTGAATTGTAGAAGAAAACATTTCCAAGTGACCTGGAATTTTTAGTAACAAGTCTAATTTTTGTTTGCTGGTTTGGTCTGTTTGACCAGTCAATGTGGGCAGAAAAGCACTTTTTAAAAGTTATTATTATGATGATAATAATAATACTCATTGTCACCATGATCATGATTATTATTTTCCTTTGGCTCTCATCAGGCCATGTGTGGCAGACAGAGCAATTTCTTTTTTTTTTCCTTTTTGTCTTTTTTTCGTGTCCGGCAATGGATCGCAACCCTCAGTGTTGCGCCCGTACTGGACCGGGACCGGCAAAGGGATCGCAACCCTTGGTGTTGCTCCCACACCTC
>NW_007728486.1:193238-195224 GCF_000696425.1 Galeopterus variegatus
TTTTTTTCGTGTCCGGCAATGGATTGCAACCCTCAGTGTTGCGCCCGTACTGGACCGGGACCGGCAAAGGGATCGCAACCCTTGGTGTTGCTCCCACACCTCACTCAGCCAGTGAGCAGGAACCGGTCTGTATGTGGGATCCGAACCCTCGACGGGAGCGCCACCGTGCTCCCAAGCAGCGCACTGTAGCAGTGCGCCACCGGGCCAGCCCCAGACAGAGCAATTTCTATGCTGGACAAATATATTGTTCCCTTGAGCTCAAGATTATGACCTGTTGGATCTGAGAGTCTAACTTTTATAAATGTTTATCTACTTATTTTTTAGATTATTAATATTTACTTAACTGTTTCATCATCATAAGCAATCATTTATCAGCAAAACTAAATTTACATTTTCAAAAAGCATTTAGGGTTCTAGGCCATGGATTACCAGGGAGCTGCTATAGTTTGTAAAGCCATTAATTTACAAGCCCTTTAAGACACTATTTTTATTTTTATTTTTTTATCTTGGCTCCAATGTCATGAGTAGTGAGTTTTATCTCAACACCTGTATAAGAGCCGACAAAGTAGCCAGAGAATAGACACTAGAGACAGAGAACTTAGAAGGCTCTATATATTATAACTCTATACTTACAGACTTTTTATTTGGTACTAAGAAAAAAAGTGAGGTCAAGGAGTTAGAGTGATTCCCATGATGGCCATCAATCTAAAAACATGCATGAGAATGGGCCATAAATGTTGAAGGTATAGCTGGTTGGAGTCACAGAAAGCCTGACATATCTCAGTGTTTGAGAACCTATATCATATTAAACATAAAACCAGCAAGAGTACTAGATTGGTGTGAGGAAAATGGAGTCACTATGGTCATGCCCCTCGCCTCACATCTGGCTGGGTTGATTCAGCACATCCATTGTAAACAAGTTATGTGAGAGTGGTGTGACTGCGCACGTGTGCCCATATACTCCTTGGCTCATTGCCACTATTGTGTACTTTTGGTATAAAAGGCAGCAGCTCTGAACTGCTGGCCGATGGAGCTCACATCGGAATAAAGCATGTCTATCCTGTTATTGGCCAGCAGAATCTTTTTTCAATGACCTGACTCATGACCTGCAGAAGACAGGGCAGAGGGGTCTGTGATTCAGCCCAACAATTGGCGTAGTTGTCATCAGGATTCCAAGCAGGTAAGGGAGTCACTAGCCCCTTGGGAGGGGGAGGAAATGTGGCTGTTCTTGAGTGTGTGGTCCTGGCAGCCACTTTCCTGTTCACCAGGGTCTGGCTGCTGCTCACTGCACTATGAGTCAGCATGAACCAGGTCCTCCGTGAAGCAGAGTGGCTTTGAGATTTGCAGCAGAAAGCAGACATGCTGGAAGCACAGGTACTTGTACTGGAGGCTGCAGTGCAGCAAAGCGTCATCCCTGCTTTCAACACTGGGGATGATGATGAACCCAATGGTGAGTTGGGGGAGACTGTGCATCCCCCTGGCATGACCTGATGTGCATCAGAAACTGAACCATGAACAGCCCATGGGACTGGGTAGACAACTGGTAGGCAACCCTCAAGTGACCCAATTTGCTACTTATGTCCCCTACACTCAAGCTGAGTCGGTTGACTTGGGAAAACAGTTTCACCAGAACCAGGGTGATCCCCTAGCTGCTTGGCTCCTGTGGTTGTGGGACCTAGGGGTGGATAGTGTGATGTGCTCTAGTGATGAGATGGAAAAGTTAGCCTCTATCACCATGCACCCATCCCTGTGGCAGTGGCTACCGAGTGGCTGCAGATATGCACCAGGACAGGATAGCCACTCCTTGATGGACTGGGTGAATGCAGCCATCCAGACTGTGTGGACAAATGCCAGAGAACTGCTTGAAACTTTGAGTAGGTGGCAAACATATGACAGGCTGTTTCAAATAACTCAGGAGCTGGGGATGTGACAGTCTGTGTTTAATGTGAACACCCATGTCCCAGACTATGAGCATTTTACAGGCAG
>NW_007728486.1:195727-206807 GCF_000696425.1 Galeopterus variegatus
ATGAAGTGATGACCATGATGGCCAGTCTGGGTGAAGCTGAGGGGAGGAGATGAGCAAAGGGGTTCCAAAAGGTGGTGAAGACTACGTGCCCCCAAAATACTCAGACTCTTGCCCCAAAGGAACAGAGCAAGACCAGCCACATGCAGATGTGGTTTGACTTGCTTATGGCAGGAGTTGATGAGGAAAAAATCAACCGGCAACCAAATTTGGTCCTGCTTGCCTTGTGGCAACAATTGCTCCCTAAACAGTGTTTCAACGAACATCCGGAAACAGGTGGCAAGGTATGCCCAGTAAATTTAAAAGATTTTTTTGATTACTCCTGCAGATGCAGATGGACTGTTTTGATTAGGGAGCAAGCCGAGGTGCACATCATTTGGGGGCAGATGAGGACTGGAGGCCTCATCTTGAATTGGCAATACATTGGTCAGAGACAAATGGACACCAAATGTTAGCATTGGGGGCCACCAGAACAGAATGTAGCCATCCATGGCAACCCAGGTAAGTGTCCAGGGGCCACAGTTCATGTAGATGGCTATGAAGTACATATAAGTCCAACCTGTGTCTTTGCCACTGGGCATAGGTTTATATGTTAATGTGCTTGGCTGGGTCACTGTTGGTAGGTTTTTTTGTTTGGAGTTTGGTTGGTTGCTTGGTTGGTTTTAAGTGATTGGCTGGTAGGTTGTTTTATTGGTTGTTTTATAGGTAGTTTTGTGGGTTGGTGGGTTGGTTTGTTATTTGGTAGGTTGCTTGGTAGGTTTGTTAATTGTTGGTTGGTTGTTAGATAGGCTTGTTGGCTTAGTGGTTGGTAAGTCGATTGGTAGTTTAGTTGGTTGGTTAGTTGATAGGCTAGTTAGTTTATTCTAATAATCTCTATATGGTAAATAATTCATGGTGAATCAATCTGTTTTTGTTTCCAGAACTGTCAAGGGTTGACAGGAATGGGCCATCTCTTTCTCCCTATCCCCACAACATAGTCATGCTTTGTCTAATATCTTAGCTCTCTGTCACAGCATCTCGTTTTCCTGTTGGCCCAAAGAGGAAGTTGCCTGATCCCCAGAGTATAAGACTCACCAGACTTTGTTTTTATTTAAAAATATTCTGGGGCAGAGAGAGGCAGAAGTCAGCAGCTCCTACCTGGGGATTAATGTGAACCTCTCTGGAGATTGAAGGATAGACGGTTTTGTTGGCCCTGTCGGGAGCAGGAGCCAGACACCACTCTCAGAAAGACAGCGGCATGAACTGCTCCCTTGAGTCACACGAACTTTGGCAGAACCTTCTGCTCAGGACGGGCAGAGCTGGAGGGGCAGATTCACAGTAAATACAAGGTATGAAGAAGAGAGGTGGGCTTCAGCAGTGCTTCCCTTCACTCATTTTGGGGTTTGGAGCATCTCAAGGTTCTGTGTGACATTAACTGCATGACATTAACTGTGTGACAGACCCCAGGAGGGAAGAGGGCATGGGGTCAGATGCACAGGAAAGGCTTTGCAACTGTGGATTCCCCAAGGAGACATTTGGGCACTGAATTGATTTTGCAGCAACGGGAGAGACAAGCAGCTTAACATTTCCCCACCACCTGTGGGCCCATCCCAGACTCTCTATGCTGCATTGTGAAGAAGGCCGCTTGAATTCATTTCCATGTCACTATAGCCTCCACTGTTCTATGCCTGGATCTGTGGATTATTCCTAGGAACCCCCCAAAGAAAGAAATCTGTTTAGAAAACATTGCAAAATATTTTACCTTGTTGGTAATTCCCTTAGCAAATTTACATTTTAAAGGTTCTGAGAAGGCCTGCAGTCCAGTGTAGTCTTTTCTTCACTTATCTGAAGTGAGATCTGTTTTAAAGCACAATGGGATAAACAAATAAATAACATAAGATTCCTCATACCTCTCATGTGCCAACAACAGCAACAAAAATACAAACTCAAACAAAAAAACACAAAAATCTGAATCTTATTGAATTTATACTCCTAAGTATTTTCATTCAACAACAGCAATGAAACAAATGTAGAGATAAAATTTTCAAGTTTTAAAAATGGAAAACAAGCCAATAAAGTTTCCCTTTCATGCCTGTGGTTGTGCCTTCACATGTCCCACAAAAGTTCACGAGGTCAGCTCCTGGGGCCCAGAGCAGCTTTCCTGAGATGACAACTTAGACCCTGCTGGGAGCGTCTACAGAGATTCCAACCGACCGGCACACCCACACGCTGGGACACATTTCTGAAATTCTCACGCCATGTCTCAGTTACCATTATTTATAGTTCACCTCTAATTAAACTCTTAATGATGGCATGCTTCACTTTGAAAACCAAAGGTGTACGCACAGCTTGAAAGCTCCTTACTTTGTTTCTGGACTTCTGTCTTCATTTTGCAAAAGTAGTTACCCCCCTTTCTTGAAAATAAAAAGCATGGCTCTTCCTGTTGAGCTTCCCACAGCCGCTGGTGTAGGTCACAATGTGTGGTCTTTGGAGCCATGGCAGGGTGACTAGGAGTTTTGCCCCCCATTGTAACCAGGGCGTTGGGCTGTTCTGCATGTTGACATTCAATGTGTGCACAGCACCGCACCAGCTGATTTTCTTCTGAAATGCACCTACAGCCCCCAACTCTCAGGGTTAACAGCAACAGAGGCTGATGACAGCTTGATAGTCAATAATGCCAGGGGCTTTGAGAGTGAAGGGTTCCCTTCACCAGGGTTGCAGTTGGTGGCCAACTTCACAGAAGAGAGAACTGGCAAGAGGAGCCATGGATGCCTGTGAGCACCCTCGTCCCTCCATTTGGGAACTGGTATAAGTGGCAAAGCAGGTTAGAGTGGAAAAGTGGAAATGTTTGGGATCAGTTATGCTAATTCACAGCACAGCTTCTGAACGTGCAGCCAGGTGGCAAGCTGGGCCTTCCTCTCACTCACAGGCCACCTGAGGGCATGAGAAAGACTCCACAGCTGAGAGAGGAAAGGCCTTAGCATCCAAGGGAGGGTCCAATACCTCCATAGGGCTGGCCAGGGAACTCCATCACAGGATGCCAGATGATGGAAGGAGCTGAAAAAAGATGGTGCATTTCTGGGGCTGGAGGAAGAAGGCCCCTCTGGAGCAGATACCCATGGGTCCAAGCTGCACACTCCTCCTTCTCAATCACTTGAGACCTGTGCTGTGCTCCCCTAAGACCCGGCTCTTGGAGGGAAACATGCACCTTCCATGCTCCCACCCTTGAGAACAGGGCTTACCCAATTCCAGGGCCCAGAGCTAGAGGTGGAAGCTGAGGGAGCTAAAGGTACAGGGTGCTTTCTGCACACACCCCTGTGCAGTGGACCTCCACATTATATAAGCTTCAGGATCAGCTACATAACTTGCATGGCCAAGTGCAAAATGAAAATACAGGCTCCTTTGTTCAAAATTATGAGTGCAGGATCTGTGCAACTGCCCAGGCCACATGCCCATGAAGGCAGCTCTGCCTAAATCTGCCATGGCCCTGCTGTGATGTGGCAGCAGAATCTGTATTAGAATAATTAGAATTAGAATAAAATAATCAGTCATCACCCAGCCCAAACCAGTTCATGGCACCTGTTCTGTGGCCATGTCCAAGACAAGGTAACATCCAGCCCAGAGAGGAAACTGGGAGCTCACCAGTCTCCATTTCTTCCCCCAGACCCATTTCCAGTCTTGGTGCAGTTGGGTTAAGACCATGTAACTGGGCTCTGGCTGGTAGAATGAAGGCAGAAGTGATCTCGCACACTTCCAGCCTGCCAAAACCATCCTGCACAACCTGTCTTCCTTTGTGTGCAGAGGAGTGTCACCAAGGTGACCTTGAGCCCTGGGATGGTGGATACTTGGGAGTGAAGTCACCCAGAACCCAAATCCCTCTCAGAGGGGAGGGCAGAACCAGCCACTTCCCACCTTCACTCTTCCCCAGCCCTCCCTGCAGAGGCCCTGCCAGGTGAGACAGCTTCCCAGTCACCATGCACCCACCAGGGTGGCCAGTCCCCTCAGAGCAGGCTTCTGTGTGACTTTGAGCAAGTGGCTGACCCCTGAGCTAATCTCCCCATAAAACACTGGGGATAATAGGCCTGGCCTGTTAGCTCAGTTGGTTAGAATGTGGTGCCATAACACCACGATGAAGTGTTTGGATTCTTGTACTGGCCAACTGCAGAAACAAAACAAAACAAACAAAAACACTTTTAAAAAGGGCTGGCCAGTTAGATCTCTTGGTTAGAATATGGTGTTATAACACCAAGGTCAAGGGTTCAGATCCCTAGACCAGCCAGTTGAAAAAAAAAAATAGAGATAATATCAGTAATGACTCCTCAACATTGCTAATGAGGTCAAGTGCACAGTGTATGCAGAATTCTCTGGAAATTGTATGTTCTTGTCTAAATGGCAATGATGGGAGCTGAAAAACAGACTGTCAGCTCACAACCACCCCCCCCTCACATGCCAGGGAGTTGCCCTCACTTCTGCAGGGCAGGGCCTGATCCTCTGTCCTGCAGGTGGGTGTGTCACCCAGATGGGGCATTGTAGAGCCTCTGCCCTAGGGATCCATGGTCCCAGCCTAGTCATAGGACCGTGGTAAACTGATAATGGCTCCCAAACATGCGAGGTCTTAATCCCTGGAGTCTGTGAAAGTTACTTGTATGGCAAAGACTTTGCAGGTGTGATTAAGTTAGTGATCTTCAGATGAGCATATTACCCTGGATTATACGGGAGGACCCTAAATGCAATCAGGTCTTAATCCCTGGAGTCTGTGAAAGTTACTTGTATGGCAAAGACTTTGCAGGTGTGATTAAGTTAGTGATCTTCAGATGAGCATATTACCCTGGATTATACGGGTGGACCCTAAATGCAATCACAGTTTCCTTATAAGACAGAGGCAGAAGGAGATTTGATAACACACAGAGGAGGCAGCCACAGACGCAGGGACTGGAGTGATGCAGCCACAAGCCAAGGAACACCAGCAGCCCCCAAAGCTGGAAAAGGTAGAAAGGATTCTTCCCTAGAGCCTCCAGAGAGTCCCTCTAATGCTTTGATTTCAGACTTCTGGCATCCAGAACTGTGGGAGAATAAATGTGTTGTCTTAAGCCACCCAGTTTGTTGTAATTTGTTACTGCAGCCACAAGAAACTAATACAGGGCCTGAACTGGGAGTCCTGCCTGCTTTTATTCAAACTAAAACTGGGAGAATTGTTTTTCCCTGTCTCATCCCTGGGTTAGGAGGATTAAGGGCTGTGTTACAGAGTGAATAGGACCAATGCCATTTTGTGTCTTGCTTTCTCATGTTGACTCCTGCTTAACTTCATTCCTTTGTCTCACTGACCAGTTATACCTTAACCTGAGGGCAAGCTGTAAAAGGAACACAGGCTTTAGGAAGTGAGCAATTTATTACATCCGATGTCATCAGTGGTCTGAGCACAAACATCAGAAGACCCCACTTCATGGATCACAAGGCACCTGGTGAATAATGTTATTACCTTATTTTCCTGAAGATGTTTCCTTAAAGTTGTTGTTAGTAATTGAGGCTAATGCTGTATAAACGTTGTTTAGCCTGCAGAGTTGCGAGATCTGTCATCTGCTGACATCTGATTCTTCACTGCAGCCAGCTTTATTATCTGTAAGTTACCTGATTAATAAATATCTCTGATTACCAGGTGGACTTGCCCACTTCCTTCTTTGGTCTCAAAGTACCTTCTCAATTTGGAGGGCATTATACTTTAAACCCCTCCTCACCTATGCTGACCCCCCTGTGCCTAATGGAAATGACCCTTTTGCTTCAGGAAAGAAGGAGGCCAAGACTTAATGAGAAGCAGAAGCCAGACGTGAGGAGTCGGACCGGAGAGACGACACCTTCTGAAGACAAGCACATGCCTGTTCTGATAGAAGAACCGTTCCCAGGAACAGTGGCCATCCGCCCTCAGAGAACCAAGCAGAAGCAGAGCAGGGGAGCTTTGGACAGCAGGGCTTGCTTCAGGGAAGAAAGTCCCACCCAGGAAATTAGAGCAGGCAGGGATGCCACAAGGAAACCATTGTGTGACCTAAGAGGGGATGAGGGAACAAAGAGAAAAGGCCAGCAGAGACAAAGCACAAGCCAGCACAAGGAGAGGGAACTTGAGAAAATGAAATACCTTTCACTCATAGAGAGCAGGTAATTAATGAGGACATGCTTGCTGTTTGAGTTCTGAAAATGCCCAAGTGCAAATTCATCCTCTCCTATTTAAGACAAAAACTAAGATTCTAGAAGTTTCCAAAATGTCCATCAATAGGCTGTAACACAGACACAACATCTATGTTGGGCAGAATGGGAGAATGGCATGTCTTTTAAATAAAAATAAAATAAAATTGACCCCAGCATTGCTAATGAGCTGATAGGGTGGTCCTGTTAGAGGCTGACCTTCCTGGTGGAGGCTCTCGGCTTTGGGGGCTGGGTGGGAATGGAACCGTGGCCTACTCCTCCTGCAGCTAAGGGAATATGGTGGCCCCTGGGTGGATCTGAGCAGGCTGTACCCTTGCATGCAGTGAGAAACAGGGAGAAGTTGGGGACTCCCAAGTCCAGAGAACCTGCCCTACTTTCAGGCATGTGGATTTTGTGGGACTTCAGAGACCATCTCTCTACAACCCCTTCACACAGACCGTGTCTGATCTGTTACCCACTGTAAACTGAGCACCTCACACTGTGTGCCAGATGCACACAGAGGCACTCACAAATACCCAGTAAAGGGCTGAATGAAGACAGACAGATGGGCTTGTCCAATAGCAAAAGCAAAGCAAAACAGACAGAAACACACACAATGCTCAGGATGATGTTCTTTGCAAAAGCACACAGCAGTCATCACCTTGGCAGTGGGAGGCCCCGCCTTGGCTGCTTGAGAAGCCTGGAGCCCTGAGTTCCTGGCAAAGAATAGCCTGATTTTCCCTGTGGGAAGCCCAGGAAATTACCCTCCTGGGGCCCTCACAAAGCACCTCCTTGGCATTGTGTTCATCTGCCGGGAACAGGAAGAATGTAGAACAGCAATTCTGATTGTGGCATCTTTCACAAAAAGCAAAGTAAATGCCACCAGCATCTTGCAGTGCCTTATCCATACAACCCTGTAATGAGGAATAAGTATTTACTCAACTTTGCTGCACAGTGGAGAGGAATACAGGGCTATTTGCAGTAAGTTTTGTTGCTAATAGTTGTTGAAAATCAGACTGTGATGAGCTGCTTCATGTAGGATCATCACCAGTGGATCCCACAGAGGCAGAAATCTTCATGTCCCACTTTTCTTTTATCTGGAATGATCACAATGCAGGAAATGCTCACTGTGTGATTGTTTTTTATTGTTAAATTTAACTTTGGATCAAAAAAGATAGAGAAATAATGTAATATCAAGGACAAGAAAACAGCATGCCGAGCAGATGACTTCAAATGCTAACTCAGAGAATGCATCCTCAGAGCTTTCAACGTGGGCAACACCACACAGATGAAGAGCAAGGCCAGCGACTTTCCGGTGAATTGAGTAAACCAGTCATCGTTTCCTGAACAGCCCTTCTGGGCTGACGGAAAAGACCCAAGAAAGATCTGCAAAGTGCTCACATATGATGAGTGTTTATATGTGTATTAGTCTCCTATGGTTGCTATAACAAATTATCAAAAAATTTGGTGGCTTAAAACAACAGCTATTAATTCTCTCACGGTTCTGGAGCCCAAAGTTGAAAATTAAGGTATCAGCAGTGTTGGTTTCTTCTGGAGGCTCAGAAGGACAATCTGTCCCATGTCTCTCTCCCAGCTCTTGTGGCTGCTAGAAACACTTGTTGCTTCTTGGCTTGTAGATGCATCAGTCCGGGCTCTGCCTCTGTTTTTACATGCATCTCTCCTGTGTGTGTCCGTGTGTCCTCTCCTCTTCTTATAAAGACACCAGGCCCACCCTAAATCCGGCATAACCTCATCTAGAGATTTTTAACTTGATTACATCTGCAAGGACCCTATTTCCAGATACAGTCACATTCGTAGGTATTGTTAGAAAATAAACACATCATTTAGGGGGACACTCTTCAACCCACTAAAATCTGCATTTATAAAAATATGCAGAGAAAGGCGGGGATGGGCTGCCCCTGAACTCTCATCCTTAAGCATCATAGTAAATGCCTTTGATCCCACTGACCCAGCTCTTCTTCAGCAATGAGACCTTTGCCCACACCCTCGGTTTAGTAAGTGCATCAGTTTTCCACTTTGATATAAACAAAGGCTCTGAGAGAAGACTTTTCTAAGGGTGAGATGAGACTCTGGTGGGGTTGGGGGACTCAGGAACAGGCCTCATAAAGGGCATCTGGAGAAACCAAGACAGAAGCCCTGACCTTGACATCACTCCTGGGACAAGTTGCATGCCAGGCATGCCTGTAGGCTCAATCCTGTCACTTCTTCCAGCAGGCTGTTGCTAATAAGCCCATCTGCAGGTATTTGAAGAAAATCTCACAGCAGGGTGGCATGGGATGTTGCTACCATTTTTAACCTCTGTATGTGTGAAACCGAGGTTCTTGACAAAAAGGAATTCACAAAAAGTGATGGGAGTTAACCAAATAAGAAATCACTGAAATAGCCTTCAAATTTTTCATAAATAATCTGGGAGAAAAAAAAAGCAGAAGTTAGAGAGAACAATTTAATATACAGCCTAGAAGAAAACAATTGCAGAAACAAACTTTTATTTTTCAATCTTAGAAAAAACTCTGACGTATTTGATGGACAATTTTTAAATGAAATGCAATGATAAAATGACCTAAGAAGAAACAGAAAACCTAAACCAGTGGTTCTCACACGACAGTGCCTCAGAATCACCTGGAAGGCTTGTTAAAACACAGATGGGCTGGCCTAACCCCAGAGTTTCTAATTTACAAAATCTACAAGAATGGTTGATTTGGGGCATGGGGGTGTCAAGAATTTAAATTTCTAACAAGTCCCAGGTGATGCTGGTACCACGGATGCAGGGACCGCACTTTAAGAATTAGATGCTAAGCCCCATGAAACCAACAATCTTAGTACATAAGCTCCTTGTTATTCATTCATTTTAATTGGTTAAATTAAGAAATGAATTAATAATTTAATATTAGTAAAGTTAACATAATTCATCATCATAATAAAGGAGAAAATGCATGTGCTTTAGAATCTTTAATGTCTAAAGGGCTTTTATAGCTGGAGGGGAGACTCACACTCCTTCAAATGTAATTGTCAATGCATTGAACTTAATACCTTGAAAAAAAAACAGATAACTGTCCTTAAGAAATGTTTGCAAATATAACATTCAATTTCCTTAAAGAATTTAAGCCATATCCAAGAAGAAAAGCATTCAAAAATAAAGTGTTCATACATATTATTAATACATGCACTCAACCCTATTCTAAATATAACAGCATGGATCTAATTTACATTGTTATATGTAGTCTGAATTTATTTTTTTTGGGGGGGGAGGGGGCAGCTAGCTGGTGCAGGGAACCAAACCCTTGACCTTGGTGTTATAAGTCCATGCTCTTTGGGGGGGGGGCAGCTAGCTGGTGCAGGGAACCAAACCCTTGACCTTGGTGTTATAAGTCCATGCTCTAGCCAACTGAGCTAACAGGCCAGCCTAAATCTTATGGTTAACAATCATCTTTCAAGATTCTTGGCTCCTGGCTTGCCCAAAGTTGTGTTCCCTCTTTTTATTACTGCAGTGATATATAATTGATGAAAATCAGCCCATACAAATCTCACTAACATTCAGCTTTATCTTTCCCAGGAGTTTCTTTTTCCCACTGGTTAGAACCAGGGAAAAGACTGCTAGCTTGCTTTTAGAATATCTACCATTGGGGCTTCTGGTCAAGATGGTGGAATAGACCGTCCCCAGTGTCACTCTGTCCTACAAATCAACCAATTTACAACTATGAAAAAAGCAACAACAGACAAAATGGGGCTTCTAGAGCTCAGGGGAGGAGGAGGAGAGACCTACAGAGTTCATGAAGGCAGGAGAAGCCACGTTGAAAGAAAGAAAAAACTGCTCAGAGCATTTTGTACCATGGCTACCTTAAGGCTAGAGCTGCTAAGCACATGGAGCAGGAGCCAGCAGAAGCTGCAGCTGTGCCCTTTGAGTGGAGTTGCTTGGAGACGGAAGAGGAGAAGAGGGTCTTGGTGGCCCCCAGGACATCAAGACCACTGATAGGGTTCCCATGGACCCACGCAGGAGTGAGGGGCCACAACAATTGAAAAACAGGAGGCATTCAGAAGCTGGTGAGTCATTGCAAGGGACGAGTGCACAGCCTGTCCCATGGGAAGTGTTTGAAGTATGTGTGGTGGGGGAGATAGGCCCATGGGGGAAAACCGGGGCACAGAAAGGACAGCTGATCTGCCCCCCCAATCAGCACAGGACCACTCAGAAGAGACTGGTCAGGAATATAGAATTGCAAGGGGTACAGTTTGATGAAAAGACTCAGGCTCAGATCAGAGTTTCTAAACAACCCAGGTGCACCAGGTCTCTGGAGAACTAGCCGTACCTATAAGGTCAACCATTAAACCCTGAGCTGCACAAAAAGACTTCCCTAGGGAAACAGCAGAAAAGCAGCAATTTAGCTCAACCACACAGCTCAAGTACTGGGTCCCACAGGAAGTTCCCCCATTTTAGAAGTAAGCAAAGGACAAAAATTAGTCCTGGAACAGGTACACCATCAGTGCCTAGGGGCCCACCCAGGGATCTGAGGGATGGAACTGGGGATCAGATCCCCCACCCACAACCAGGCACACTGCCAGTGCATCAGGGCCTGCCTGGGGACCCAGGGCATTGAGCCAGGGACCAGACCACCCCCAACAACCAGGCACAGCACCAGTGCCAAGGAACATGCCCAAAACATCACCTCCATGTGGATGGCCCATCACAGCCATCCCAGTAACCATGGCTGCCATGAAAGTGGCTAAACATCAGAACCACCATGCAGATGGTCCACCAGCCACTGGGTGCATTCACACAAGGAAAATCACCAGCAGAGACCAAAGAAAAGAAAAGGATGTCTCTCTCCACAAAGCCCATTCCAAAGTGATAGAAGAAGCATCTGCTCTACGATAATATTGGGGGACCTGAACACACCTCTCAGCATTGGAC
>NW_007728486.1:207902-208653 GCF_000696425.1 Galeopterus variegatus
GGTCCAGTACGGGCGCGACACTGAGGGTTGCGATCCGTTGCCGGTCACAAAAAAAAAAAAGCCAAATAATGTATAATCAATTATGACTCAATAAAAATAAATAAAATAAAGACACACAGGCTCCATTTTACAAGGAAATGAGGCTCAGAAATAAGTGACTTGAACCTGGTTAGGAACTGGCAGAACCAAAATTTGTGCCCATAGCTGGCTCCATCTTGCACTGTTTCTCTCCTAAATTAATATTTTTTATACATTGCACTGTTACAACAATCTCTTGCTCTTTAAATCTGTTAATTTTATTTTCATAATATTCATTGCACACACGTTTGTTAAGTCTCAAGTAGGTCTCAGATCCTGGGAGGTATATATAATTGAGGCAATTAGATATCTGAATACCTGAAATAATATATGAAAAATTGACTCCCTGTTCTTAAAGAGCTGAGAGCTACTCTAACATCCATGGAAAATATTACAAAGGGGCATGACTAGTCTCTTAATTATTCAAAAATATTTCTTGATTCCTGCTCTGTGACATTGACCTTGGTTTGGGTTCCAAGGATAAGCAAGGAAGAAAAGTCTTCTCTCAAGGAACTGACAGTCTGATGAGCGGAACAGACAGCAAGCAAAGAAACAATAAGCTGAGCAGTTCAGAGCAGATCAGTGCCATAGAAGCAGTAAAGCAGGCAAATGTGATGGAACGTCCATTTCATCAAATCCTCACAACCCTCTGAGAGAGAGAGTATTATTATTC
>NW_007728486.1:209668-210857 GCF_000696425.1 Galeopterus variegatus
CATCAAAGCTCACGTCTGAACCCAGGTCTGTCTGATTCTGCAACTCCAGCTTCCTTATTTTGCCTGTAAGAAAACTCCTTCATTTTCTTTCCTCACAACTTCTACATGTAATGGCAACCATAAAAAGTTTTAAATGCTCAGGTTTTGGGTAGATCAGAGAAAATTTATCCTGCTCTTAATGTTTCTACAAGGTTTCAAGATCAGGAGTCAACATGCCCTGGAATTATTGTCATTCACCCTAATCAATGAAGACAGCACAGATCCAGGGCTTAAAGCCTTTAGACTTCATAATAAATAGTTATTTAATATTTTCCCAACTGTAATTAATTAGCCATAAGACTGCATGGCTGCCACTGTCTCATGATGAGACAGCTGATGGAGGAATTAACTTCATGTTAAAGAACTGAAGGAGGAGAGATCCACATACTCAAAGCAAGAACAGGCAATGGTAGAGATGCTAAAAAGATGCTAGAAGAGGTCATGTGAGTCACATCACAGAAGCTTTTCCAAACCTGCCAGGAGGCCAAGAGGGAAGCTCTGAGGGTCTCTTCCCTGGGAGCAGGCCCAGTTCTTAAAGCAGCACTGTCTTGTCCCCTCCTCTCAAGCCCCCTGTGATGACAGGCTGAGTTCACCCACCTCGACCTCATTTGAGGGTCACTGAGGCCAGTGGATTCAGGGGAGTCCCTCCCTGGGCTGGTGTTTCTCCACTTTCAGATGCAGGACCCAGTAGTCAGTTCCTTCATAGTTGGTTCCTCCAAATCTAAGATAGTATTGGGCTTCCTCGAACACACTAAGAAATGTGAGACTTTGTTTCTCTTCACAGAAAGTTTAGATTTTTTCTCATTAGCATTGAAGCAATGCTGTACTTAGGAGACTAATCTTTTACTCAGATTGAAACTTCATCAAACTACAGTTCTCAAGATAATGTTAAAATACATTAACCTTATAAGTGAACTATGTATATTTTAGTTTCTACATAAATATTGTATTATAATTATAAAACATATGCAGTTCAGCAATAAGTACTTTTCGTACTCAATAACAGTATTTACTTTCTGGAGATTTGTTTCCAACAATTGTAAGTTCATGAAAAAAATTTTTTTGCCAGAATACAGTACGTTTGTTGAGAAATAAAGTGAAGATAATACACCTCTTTTTTTTTCTTTTTCTTTTTTTTTTTTTTTTTTTT
>NW_007728486.1:211600-212945 GCF_000696425.1 Galeopterus variegatus
TGCACCACGCTCAGCCAGTGAGCGCACCGGCCATCCCTATATAGGATCTGAACCCGCGGCATCTATGCTACCAGTGCTGCACTCTCCCGAGTGAGCCACGGGGCCGGCTCAAGACACCTCTTTTAAGATGAAGTTAAGTAGTATGCTCAGAGAGAAATTTATACCATTTATTATTTATATTCTAATATAAAAATGACTAAATATTTAGAAAAAAAAATTGAATAAATTACATGAAGATTGATTCCTTTCACAGCAAGACACTGCTGTGAGAAGTTTCTAACCAAGAATAAATCCCCATGAGACAATTTGGGGAACCACCATGTCACTGCCCCTCATGTCTCTTTTACTAACCACCCAACATTCCTCAATGGAAAGCTGAGGGAAGTCTCGAGGGGTTTCTTTCTCAATAAATTAAGCCAGCATTTCCACAATTCGTATTTATAGTCACCGGGGATGTCCCCTCATTAGGTAATGAACATCAACCAGTTTCTATCAAGGTTGAAAGGAAGCAGCAAGGGACACTGAGAAACTGGCATGAGTCACATTAGATAAATGTCATAGACAGCATCACAAGCAGGTAAATGACTTCTCAAATTCATAAATACAACTGTGCTTGGATTGGAGACAGAAAAATGAAGGCTAGAAAGTCCTTGCTCTGGAGTTGCTGACATTTTAGGGAGGAAAGGCAGGCACTAAACAATGTAATTAAATAGGAGACACAGCCTATCAGGAGGCCATCAGTTTTATGGAGAACGATAAACATGGAAGTTCAGGGAGTGACACATGGGGATGGTGGACAATCTCAGTAGGAGTGGTCAGGGAAGGCACCTGTGAGGACGGGAAACCTGAGCAGTGAGGTCACCTGGGGAAAAGCTTTGCAGGACAGGGGGACAGAACTGAGACTGCTCCTGAAGGGGGCATAGCGTGGTGGGTGTAAGAATCAGCCATAGGCCAGAGTGGCCAGAACACAGTGAATGATGCCAGACAGAGGGGGGTAAAAACCACCAGGGGTCCGACAGTGGGGAAGCTGTCACCACCATAAACAGTTTAATTTCCATAGAAACGGTCAGAAGCTGCCATGTGGGAATAAAGGTGAAGCAGAAAGACCAGGTGGGAGATTGTGACACTGACTCAAAAGTGAGGATGGGGACGGCTGGACAAGGGGGAGCAGTGGAGGTGGAGGTGGAAAGACAAAAGTGGGCCCAGGACCAGCCATGCAGGCAGAGAACGAGGGACATGGTGGCACTTGTGGGGGTAAGAGAAGAGCAGAATCAGGTTGGGGACAGGGACTCCTTAGCTTTCCCAGTATCAATAATATCACAAAAGACATCCAGGCCAGCAACAG
>NW_007728486.1:212957-214187 GCF_000696425.1 Galeopterus variegatus
TGACTTTAGTTAGATCGATGCGCTCGGGCTGATGAGTTTGCTTAGATCGATGAGCTTGGTCGGTTGAGTTAAATTAGATCGATGTGCTCAGTCTGATGAGTTAACTTACATCGAAGAGCTTGGTCTGATGAGTTTAGTTAGATCAATGTTCTTGGTCTGATGAGTTTACTTGGATCAATGAGCTTGGTCTGATGGGTTTACTTCGATCGATGAGCTCTGTCTGATGAGTTTGCTTAGATCGATTAGCTTTCTCTGATGAGTTTACTTAGATCGATGAGCTTATTCTTATAAGTTTTATTAGATCGATGAGCTCGGTCTGATGAGTTTACTTAGATTTATGTGCTTGGTCTGATTAGTNAGGGACTCCTTAGCTTTCCCAGTATCAATAATATCACAAAAGACATCCAGGCCAGCAACAGAAGCCAGCCCAATGCCTGGGATCCTAAGACACGGGGGCCCAGACAGCCCCAACCTGCCCACAACCAAATCCTACAATGTACTTATTAATCACATGTATTTCTTTGGGTGTGTGACTTACCGGCTCATGTCTTTCACCAAATTTCAGCTTAGGTTTTTCTAATTCATTTTGACAAGTTCTTTTTGCTATAAAGATATTAACCTTTGATTGTTAAAAAAAAAAAAAGTAGAGACTAGAATAGTGGTTACCAGAGACTGGGGGGCTGGGAGTGGGGTGAAGATAAGGGGTGAACTGATGGGGTCAAAACTATGCCATCTGCCCTGAGTGAATCAATGTGCAAGATATGCATGTATCGAAACAACACACTGTACCCCATGAAAATAAATATAAGAGAAATTGAATTTTTTTTAAAAAAGCATTATCAGAAAAAGCCTCAACAGGGACCTACCCGAGTCTGTCTTCACATGTTGGATGTGTGCGGACAAAACATGTGGATGTTGTGGTGGTGGTTTTAACTCTGGTATGAAGTAATTGATAATCATGGCTGCTATTTCTACAAGATTTTCAGTTGTTGAAAATGGCCAGATATTTCTCATTTTTTTGATAAACATTTCTTCAAAAGACTCTGAACGATTAATGCTGGCGAGGTTGTGGAGAAAAAGGAACTCTCACAAATTATTGGTGGGACTGCAAAATGGTGCAGCCTCTATGGAAAATGGTATGGAGGTTCCTCAAACAATTGCAGATAGATCTGCCATATGACCCAGGAATCCCACTGCTGGGAATATATCCAAAGGAATGGAAATCATCAA
>NW_007728486.1:215324-217818 GCF_000696425.1 Galeopterus variegatus
ATGGGCCATAATAATCAACCACATTGTATATCGACAAAATAAAAATTTAAAGGAAAAAAAAAAAACTAACAAGAAAACATTGCCTTTTATTTTAAAATATATTCAAAATATATTGATATTATCCATTTAGCAGTTTGTACATACTGGTTAGAAATATCAGTTTACTAGTTTCTTTTTACATGAGCAAATATGACAGCTTTATTAGTAATACATTATTGCTTTCAAAAAAAAAATCACGTGATAAAGAGAATATTCTCAAACATCCAAAAGTCACTGCATAGATAATTCTTTTGAAAATCTAATTTTCTTTTACTTCATGTTAAAACATCAACTTTATTTTGAAGAAAGAGTTTGTATTTATTTTTATTTTATTTTACAGCAGTTTAGGAGAATATTACTAACAATGACCGCCTTTACAGAAAAGATCAGCAAATCCTTTTCACATTTGTAAGTGAAAAATGTTTTACATATCTTTAAGCTGAGCAAACTAAGTATTTTGCTTCTCTATATGTAACACCCAGAACAGTGTTGTGCACTCAATAAACACTTGTTAAATAAATAAATATATTAAATATTTACTAAACAACTCTTCTGCTCTGGTGGAGTGTAACAGCATAGTGCTAAAAATAGTAGAACTCAAGGGTCTTAATGCCATTTAATTTCATTGGATTTGTTTTTAAAGCATCAATTCCCTGTGAAAACAATTAATTTCTCATTGGGTGAAACAAGTGAGGATTCTCTATTCTGCCTTTGACCTTGGGATTGGACATCATCAAATAAAGAAATGATAAGAAGGAGGAGCCAGATCTGAACTCAGTTTTGTCTCTTCGGGTCTGGGGCCCTGGCAGCACCCAGGCCTTCCCTGGGGACTGTGGGGTAAGCTGTGATACCATAACTGCATACAGTTGTGGACGTGACATGGGGGTGGAGGGTGAGCAGTCAGCAGCCCAAAGTTACCTTTGAGGAGGTCTTGTCTGAGGAGGAAGCCCAGGAATGTGAACTCCAAAAACTGACCTCACATCTTTGACAATAGACCCCAACAGAACTTGGAACCCTGGTAACCAGGCACGAGCATTCTAGAAACAGCCACCTATCCAGCTCGCTTGGCCAGAGAGACTCTCAAGAGAGCCAGATATTCTCTTGCTGTATTCTTACTTCCTGTGGCTCTGGCCTCAGGAAAGCCTGTGAGAAACTTTTCCAATGCTACAGACACTGCGTCAGCCTTGACAATGACAGATCTGGCCATTTTCCTGGAGGGACCCAAAGATAACAAGGAAGTTCAGGGAAGGTTAATCCAGGCCAGGCCTCAACTCTGATCCCACCTGGGTAGCCCAACTCCCTCTCCGTGTGTGTGTGTGTGTGCGTGTGTGCGTGCATGTGTGTGTGTGTGCGTGCGTGCATGTGTGTGTGTGTGTGTGGAGGGGGGTGATGAAGGGCAGACCAGCCCTGGGCAGGAGCACCACACCGCTGACTAGGGCCAGTGCTGGCTGAGGGTGAGTGTGGGAGCAGAGGTTATCTCCACAATCAGGGCCCAATGGTGGCTGGGGAAGGCCTCCTGCCCAGGTGCCACCCAGCAACTCCCAGGACTCTGTTACAGGTTTTTCCGTGCTGTGTGACTAACAGATTCACTCCAAAAAGTCTGGGATCTCTTCTTTCTTCAATCTCCACCATCTAGCCCCAGCCTTGATCAGTTAATTAGTTTTCACTTTTTTAAAAAGAAATAGCTGAGAAAATTATCTCTGTGCTGCTTTCTCTTCAAATTTTGGTTGTGACTGTTTTTGCATTTTTTCTGGGATTTATATTGTTTTAATCATTCCTTCATTATCCTATTCCTGTGTAAAGATGAGTTGACCTGGAACCTACATGAGATCTGCAGGGTGGGGACCTTCAGGTCAGTTATGCTGGAGAAGCAGGAGGAACGCCAGGTGCCTGCCTTTTAGAACAGCAATCCCTTCTGCGCTCCTGCCTTCCTGTGCACCTGCCCGAAGCTCCCCACCACCTACAGGTCCTGGACCTGCTGCTCGGAAGGTGAGTGCTCTGCTGTCCACAGCACAGTGGTGACTCACACACTTCCTAGCTGTGTCATGGAAATGTCACTTTACTTCTGTGAACCTCAATTTGCTCCTGTGAGAACTGGGGTGCTAAGAGGACTAACCTCATAGAAGTATTTCAAGGACTAAATGTGATAAGCCATTGAAAGTGCTTGTCCAAACCTTGACCCTGCAGTAGGGGCTGATAAAGTTCTGCAATTGTTCTTATTTATGATTTTCTTTTCTAAAAGAAGTAACATATCATAAAAATATACAAAATATTATAACCAGGATATTGACAAGAATATGTTCACTCACTTCAGGTTTCACCAGTTTTGGTTGTCTCATTTGCGCGCGCACGCTCGCACGTGTGTATGTGTAAGTGTGTAGGTCTATGCAATTTTATTACATGTATAGTTTAACCACTTCACCAACGTAGTGGAGACACCCACGGTTCTATCTCA
>NW_007728486.1:218509-246072 GCF_000696425.1 Galeopterus variegatus
TGGGATCCGAACCCTCGGCGGGAGCGCTGCCACGCTTCCCAAGCAGCGCACTGTAGCAGTGTGCCACCGGGCCGGCCCTGGGTATTTTTTTTGAGGTTTTATTTTTTTGTAAAGAATTTTCAAATGCTTTCTTTTGTTTTGTTTTTTGCTTGCCTTTTATTTAGTTTATTTTATATATTTATAATAAATACAAATTCTATCTTGAAAATGTGAAAAGATATGAAGTTGGCCACAGTGCTGGAAATGCTACTGGTGTATGGAAACCCTAATTAGCCTGAGAGCTGGTGACTTGTAGGCCGTTTGGTACACAAGTTGCCCATCTGGTGTTACAGCTTGAGGAAGAGCCTCATCCAGACTAAACCAGAGGATGGTGGCTGACAAAGTGGCAATACTGAGTGCTGCTTGTGTTACTATTGACAGCTAGAGGAGGTGTATACCACCCTATTTAACGTTCCCAGAAGTGACTGAGGGAATGACTTAGAATTTCTGTAGTTAAGTACACAAAATTTTTCCATGGAATTTTTTCCTACTTTATCAAATCGTTTTTAAAGAGAAATTCCTAAACATAAAAAACATGTGAAAAGAGTCATTTAGAGGGCCGGCCCGGTGGCGCACTGCGCTAGTGCGCCGCTTGGGAAGCGTGGCAGCGCTCCCGCTGAGGGTTCGGATCCCACATACAGACCGGTTCCCGCTCACTGGCTGAGCGAGGCACGGGGGCAACACCGAGGGTTGCAATCCTGTTGCCGGTCCCGGTCCGGTACGGGGGCGACACTGAGGGTTGCGATCCGTTGCCGGACACGGAAAAAGACAAAAAAAAAAAAAAAAAAAGAAAGAAAAGAGTCATTTAGAGCCATCATAACTTTTGGTTAATGCTTTTAAGTATTTAAAATCTTTCTAGTTATTCTTTTCCAGTTTTTTAATTCTTTTTAATTCAGTTTTGGTATTCTATATTTTACAAAAATTACTTTTTCCTCTCAGGCTTCTAATTTATTAGTATAAGGCTATTTATGTAAGTTTCTAGAGGTTTTAAAAACTCTCAAAAATTTAAAAACGATTTATTCTTAATATTATTTGAGTGTCTTTTCACATTTTTTCTCAACATTGCATTAGCTGTGTCTATTTTGTCATTAATTTTATTCACTTTTATATTTTATGTAATACTTGCTCTAAACTGTATTGCTCTTAATATACTTTGTGATTATATGTTAATTGCATTTAGCTTATGTACAGCTAGGTCTGGCTCTGGAACTCACAGACCCCTCAAGCCCATTGGCCAGACTGGGTTGCAAACCCTTCACATGCAGGTCTACGAACTAGGTAACAGGAAAAATGTCCTTGGAGCCGTGGTTGAAGAAAGAATAGTCTTTATTCAGCACACACATGTCTAAGAGCTAGGCAGTCCAAAGAGAAACTGAGCAACTGCTGGCAAAGTCCAAAGAAAAACTGAGCAGCCTCAAGCAACGTAAACATGCTCTATTTTTAGACCCAAGTTCTTCCCAGCAGCTGCTTCATACACTGAAGAGCACACAAGAATAGCAGCAAGCTAAAAATACTCGGGCATGCATGTGCACTAACTCCACCCCCACACAACTTGTTTACAAAGAATGTGCTGCACCACCCCAAACCAGACCTGAGGCAAGGGGGCCTGACTAAACTACTCTATTTTCCTCACAATCCACCCCTTCAGGGTTCCTCACCATACAACCTACATGACCAGAATCTTCTGTGATATTCTCTTAGTAAAGGTAAATGATTCTTACATTCATATAACCTATTGTTTATTCAATATGCCTTAAGGCTTGTCCTGTAGTTTTCTCCTTTCAACTATTAGCTGCACATGTCCAGTTAGTAGTCATCATGGGTGTGGTTTTCCATGGGAATCCTGTGGTCATACTGATGGGAAGCTCAGTGAATCTTCAGTAGGCCGACACATTGATCACACAACTCTGGTGCAGTGTCTGCAGCCAGAACACTATGGATGAAAAGACAGAAGGGTTATTGGTACCAATAGGGGAAGTTCTCTCCCCTCTGGTGAGATCCATGCCAGTTTACCATCCTGAGAAAGGATGATTGCAGGAATAGGTTTCTTACCTTGTTTATGATACCATAATTTATCTGCTAACACTGTTGGATCTGTAGGTTCTACATGTAACAAGTATAGGGGAACTCATAATTGGCCATGATGAAAATACAAATGTGCTCTTTGGAACAGAGCACTTATCTGTTCCAGGTCATGTTACCTTTACTCGAGGAGGCCAGGTTCTTGTCACCCAAGGTGAAACTTGCAAGTTTTCTTCTAACCCTTTTCCCCAAGGCCCTATTAAGTCTACCCAGCATGTATGGGGGGCTTCTATTCTCCAAGGCCATTCCCATTGTACTGTCTGTCCCTGTTGCAAACAGGCTGGGTCTGGGAAGAGACTATTTCTCCATTCTTTCCATATCCTGGCTGCAAATGCTTATCTTTAGCAGTGACTTGCAGTTGTATAGGTGCTGCAGCCCTATGCAACAGAGCTTCCACTGGAGAGGGGCCGCCCTTGTGGGGTCTCTCATTTAGAATCTAGACTGTTGGCCATAAGTGCTGTGTTCACCCCTTCAGGGATGGGGGATGGACAAATAACCTTATTCCCTCTTTTAAAAGACTACTGTACTGTTCAATCATTCCCGCTGCCTAGAGATGATATGGCACATGTAACTTCCACTGAATAGACAACTGGGAGGCAGACCTCTGAACCCCACATCCAGTAAAGTGGGTTCCATTATCACTCTCTATGACTACAGGCCGGCCATACGTAGCAGTAAGGTTATTCAATGCCTGCACAGTGTTTACCTGGTCTTGGGCCTTACAAGGCCATACAAACAGAAGACCAGTAGTCATGTCAACAGCACTGCAGATATATCTGAAATTCTGTGACGTTGGCAGTGGTCCAGCAAAGTCCACTTGCCAATGAGTCAGGAGCACTCTTCCTTGAGTTATTTGCCCATCTGTATGGGACACCCACCGGGGGTGTGGACTCTCCTGAGCACATACTGGACAAGCACGACAGACATTCACTACATCTGCCCATTTTATAGGCAGGGCCCATCTTTGAGCCACCATCCACATGGTTTTTCTACCAGCATGCTGCATTCATTGATATAACCACTGGGCTACATCAGGAGCTGGGCTCTCTCCAGCCATCTTACCTTAGCCAAGGCATCAGCTTCATCATTTCCCAGACTGGCTAAGGGGAAGTGCCCTGTGACATGGAAAAGAATTACTTCTTTCTCATCTCCCGATTCCCATAATGCTTTTCACATGCTTGTCCCCACATGGGTCAGTGGCCTACCATCCACCATTGATATTTCCAAGTAGAGATCCAAAGGGTTAAACCTTTGTACACAGCCCAGATGTCAGTACCGATGGTTAATGGCCCAGGCTCATTTTTTATCACCATCCATTCTGCTCTCAGTTCAGCCCATTGACTGCTTTGCCCTGTGCCATTTTCATACTACATGGTATCTGTTAAGGGCTGGACAGCAGCAGCTGTCTATGATGATGAGGGTCCCATGCTAGAGCCATCTGTATACCAAGCTTGCTCTGTGATAGGTCACTGTCCCTCATGGAAAGGTGTAGTCTCCACCTCCATGGGTAATGGTTGTGTCAAAGTTTCCTCCACAACCACTACTGGGCCTAGCACAGTTTGCAACTCTTTGGACAGAGGACTCATTGACAGTGCTTTTCTGTTCTATATATGCTCCCCATTTAGACAGAGTGGGAGTCTGAGCTGCACCCTTTTTGGGGAGTTTGCCCGTGTGTGCAGCCAACCTATTATGGGGTATGTCATCCTTACTAGGACTTTGGCAGTTCCTGTGATAGCTACAGTGACCTTCAAGGCAGAATACACAGCTGCTAACTGCTTTCCTAATATAAGATAATGCACTTCAGCACCCTTCCGTAGCTGAGACCAGAATCCTACAGTTGTTCGGAATCAGTCTTGTCTCTGCCACAAACTCCATCCTAACCCCTCTTGGGTTATATGAACATCCAATTCAAAAGGCTTAGTGGGATCAGCCACCTATATAGCCTGTACTTGCTGTATTTCCCTTTTTGTAGCTCAGTAAGCCTGTTTTACTTCCCCAGCCCAATCCCAGAGGGCTCCTTTCTTTGTTAATGCATACAATGGGTGTGCCATTTGGGCTGTATGGGGTACAAAAGCTCTCCAATACCCCAGAAGTCCCAAATATGTCTGTAGCTGAGCTACAGTTGTGGGTTGAGGGTATCCCTGTATCTTGTCTATAATAGCTTCTGGGATGACTCTCACTGTACCTGACCAGACCAATCTCAGGAATTTGACTGACAACCCAGGTCCTTACACTTTGGCTGTGTTCATGGCCCACCAACACTGTTCCAAATGACTTAGCAGCATTGGAGTTGCCTGGGTTAAATCTGCAAGAGAATCAGAGGTTAGTAACACATCATCAATGTAGTGAAACATTGTAATCATGCTGGGCCTAGTCCACTTGACTAGGTCCCCAGCCACTAAACCATGAAAGTTGGTTGGGCTATGCAGATAACCTTAGGACAATACTTGAAAGGCCCACTGCCTCCCTTACCAGGTGAAGGCAAACCCATCTTCACTATCAGCCAAGATTGGAATAGAGAAAAAAACCATTCACAGCTGATAAGTTCCCAGCTGAGTCATCAGCTGATCCATCAAATTGTGAACTGGCTGCATTCAAAGGAGGCACTACTTTGTTTAGTTCTCAATAGTCTACAGTCATTCTCCAGGTACCATCAAGCTTTTTCACTGGCCATACCAGAGCATTAAATGGGCTATGAGTGGGACAAATAATGCCGACTTTCTCTAACTCCAATGCAGTGGAACTTATATCTGCACGTCCTCCTTGTAGGTGACACTGCTTTACATTAACTACACATCTTGGCTTGGGTAACACCTGTGAGTCATGTTTAGCATGTCCCTGTAACACAGGCTTTACTGTCTGTATTCACAGTCAAAACTCTCTAACTGTTGTTTCCAGTTGCAAACCATAAAGCGCATCCATACCCAAGATGTATTCAGCTACTGGAGATATATATACACTCAAGGGGATAATTTTCCTATGCCCAGTTGCAATGACACAGCTTTGACCTCAACAGTATGTCCTCTGTAGCCATCTATATGAACTGTGGCCCCTGGAAACTTATCTGGATCGCCATATATCAGGCTACATTGTGCACCTGTATCCACCAATGCCAAAACATGCTGCACATTTGTCCCCAACCAATATATTGCCAATTCAACATGAGGCCTCCAGTCCTTGCCTGCCCACCAAAGACGAGTACATTGGCCTGTTCCATAGTCAAAAAGGAACATTTCATCTGCCTCCTCAGGAGCAACCAAAAAAATCCTTTAAATCCACTGAGTGTACCTTGCTACCTATTTCTGGACATTTAGTGAAATGCTGTTCAGGGCGCAATTCCTGCCACAAGGCAAACAGAAATGCATTTGGCTGCCGGTCAATTTTCTTGCTATCAACCCCTGATGTAAGTAAGTCAAGCCACATTTGCTTACGGCTAGTCTTGCTTGGTCCATTTGGGATAAAATCCTGAGTGTTCCTCGGGGGTTTGGTCTTAGCCACCTTGAGGACCCCTTTTGCTGTCTCCTGTTCTCTACTGTAGCACCCAAGCTGGCTATTATGGTCATTACGTCATGTACAGGATGGCCAAAGTATGGGCCCAGCATGGGGGTTTGGTCTTAGCCACCTTGAGGACCCCTTTTGCTGTCTCCTGTTCTCTACTGTAGCGCCCAAGCTGGCTATTATGGTCATTACGTCATGTACAGGATGGCCAAAGTATGGGCCCAGCATGGCCATCAGTGACCCAAAGGACATTGATGGGGCATTCTGCAGCACTATATCTCTCATGCTGCCTGTAAAATTTTCATCCTCCAGGCCATGAGTGTTCACATCAAACATGGACTGCCACATCCCCAGCTCTCAAATTATCTGTACTAACTCAGCATACATTTGCCATTTGCTGACAATCTTGGGCAGTTCTCCAGCATCTGCCCACATGGTTCGGGCAGCTGTATTCACCCATCCCATTAAGGAGTGATTACCTGGCTCTTGTGTATATCGGTAGCTGCTGCCTCAGGGACAGGTGTATGGTAATGGAGGCCAAGTTCGTCATCTCACCAGAGTATAGCACACTGTCCAACCCCAGGTCCCATAACCACAGCAGCCAAGCAGCCAGAGGCTCCCCATGTTTCTGCCAGACCTGTCTCCCCAAGTCAACCAATTCAGCCTGGTATATGGGACATAGGTGGTGAATTGGGTCGCCTGTGGATTGCCCACCAGTTGTTGACCTGGTCTCATAGGCTGCATGCGTTTCACTTTCTGATGCATAACAGGTCGTTCCTGGAGATGCATGGTCTCCCCCAACTCGCCACTGGGTTTGTCATCCTCTCTGGTGTGAGAAGCGGGAGTGGCCAGTTGCTGCACGTCATCCTCCAGGACAATCATCCACGCTTCCAACAATTCTGCTTTCTTCTTCAGCTCTCAAGCAGTTTGCAGCATAGTGAGCAGTAGCCAGACTCTGGTCAGCAGAAAAGTGGCTATAGGGAATAACATGCTCAAGGACAGCCACAATTCCTCCTCCTCCCAAGGGGCTTTCTGCTGTAATGCCTGGTCTATGCTGTCTTGCAGTATAGTGAGCAGCAACCAGATCCCAGTCAACAGAAAAGTGGCCATAGGGCACAACATATTAAAAAGTAGCCACATGTCCTTCTTCTCCCAAGGGCTTTAGCTCCTGTACCTGCTCAGAATCCTGCTCTGACTATGCCAATTGTACAGCTAGGGCTTGGTCTGGAGCTCACAGACCCCTCAAGCCCATTGTCCAAAACCCTTTACACACAGGTCTACTAGCTAGGTAACAGGAAAAAGGTCCTTGGAGCCGTGGTTGAAGAAAGAATAGTCTTTATTCAGCACACACATTTCTAAGAGCTAGACAGTCCAAAGAGAAACTGAGCAGCGCTTGCAAAGTAAACATGCTCTATTTTTAGACCCAAGTTCTTCCCAGCAGCTGCTTCACACACTGAAGAGCACACAAGAATAGCAGCAAATAAAAAGTGCCCAGGCATGCATGTGCACTAACTCCACCCCTACACAACTTGTTTACAAAGAATGTGCTGCACCACCCCCAACAGGACCTGAGGTGAGGGAGCCTGACTAACCTATTTTCCTCACAGCTTATGTTTTACTTTATAAATTCCAAAGCTTGACATCAAGGACACATACTGTCATGCATCTTCTATTGTGGTGTGACAACTTGCAGTTTTCTCATTTACCCTGATTACTCAAATAAAATGCAGTGTACAACTTTGATATGAAACATTTTTATTGTTTTGTAGCCTAAAAACATTTTAATTATTTATTATATTGACCCATTTTTTAAGTTGTTGATATTTTAATATTTCTAAATACAAGGTTTTAAGAATATTACTTAATGCATAGAACAATGTCTTTGATTAAAATATTTTATATTTGTTAAAACTTTCTTTGAGCTCTGATTATTTCAATTGTTCCATATAAGATGAGAAATATACTTTTAAACCCAGGTTCAATATGTGGTCATTAGGTCAAGCTTGTTTATTGTATTCAAATTTTTGAACTATTAATAAATTTTATTTGCTTTATTTACCAATAATCACAGCCTTTTGAAATCATTTACTATGCTCAGAAAAATACCCAGTTTACAATTCTGTCAAATTTATTCTCTTAGCTATTTCAAAGCAGCAATTATACCCCCTAAGAAAAAAAATAGAACAATGACCTTCATTCACAGGTGCCTTGTCCTCGGCCCCTCCATGGACGGTGAGTGGTTCCATCTAAATTTATTTCTCAAAGTTGAGGATACAAAGTTTACCTGATGCTTTTTTATTCTGAACAGGCTAATTGGGATTATTGCTTATCACAGAATACATATCCTATCTTTAAAGGGTTTCAAAGACCCATTGATTTTCTTTAGTACTCTCATATTTATCACCTGAGAATTGTAGTCTCCCTTCCAAATAATAACCAAGTCCAACCCTGTTTAGCTTCTAAGATCAGATGAGATCAGACACATTCAGGGTGTTATGGCCATAGACCTGAGAATGAAATTCTAATTAAAACTTCTCAGTATGATTACTGCACTCCTTTTGACCCACCCAGGCCACTTTGTCACTTTAATCTTAAAATATTTGAAATATACTACTCCCTGCCAAAAGTCATATGTTTTGAAACACTAACACCCACCTTTTAAGATTTAAGCCAAAATGGCAAAGACAGCTTTTCAGTATCCTGCAATGTCTGATACATTGTTTTCCCTCCAGCTCCATCCAGGCCACTTGCTGCGGAGTCACTGTTTTCCTTTTCACTTTTGTGACTGATCATGATTCAGTCTTTTCCATTTTATTAAACTGTTCTTATACTTCTGTATCCAGTTAAGTTCAGGCCATTATTAATTAGTCTGTTTAAAGTTATATACTCATATAAGCTTTGTCTCCAAATTATTAGGGGGCCTATTTTTTAAATAAATTCTTAGTCTCTAAACTTGTGCATTGCAACATTTAATGAAATTGATATTAGGAAAGCACTTTGCAAAAGATTTACTCTCTAACTGTTGTTCCTACCACACGACAAACCCTACGAGAGCACAGTCTCAGTCTGTTATTCACACACTCTCTGTGACTTCTTGTGATACCTAAACCTCTGCAAGAAAAGAAAAAATGACTGCACACAAAATAAGAGAATCTATGTAAAATCTAGAGCTATCTGACCAGCTTGAGGAACTGTGTATTTCTTCCACAGCAGGTAAAGCTGAGCCTGGATATCCTGGGGTCATGGTTCATGAGAGCAAAGAAACCGACTATAGGAAAACAAGCAATGATTAGTACAGAGGTGTTCACCAGCCATCAACGGGGATTATGAACAATAGTCGTGTATAATAAAAAGATGAAGGAGAGGGTTAAAACGATGCAAAGGTGCTCACTAGGATAAGGATGCTTTGGTTGCCTCGGCTCAGGGGAGAATCTTGGGGACTGGCTGACCTTATGAATATGTTGAACCTGCTGCTTGTGTTTATACAATATAAAAACCATGGAGCCTCTGGCACAGGTTATGAGTCCAAAACACAAAGCATTACAGGATAATAACAATGTCGTACATAGTGATCATGCAATAATGTTGCTAACGACTGTAGAACGATATCCAAAATCCTCTTTCTTTGTGTTGTTTATGCTGTCCCACTTGCCAGTCACACTTATAGAAATAATGACATTCATAGAAATAATGATGTTCAGGATTTAGCATAGAATCAGGATATTGGAAGCTCCAATGTATTTGTGGGCTTGTAGTTTCAGTTCTGCTCACCTGGAGTTCCTGGGTTGATTGCAATGGCTTAAAAGATATTCAAGAGGCAGATGGTGCCAATGCACACATCCCTGCGCACTCTGTGAACATGGAAAACAAGATGGCATCCAATATCTCTGAGAAAATGTTTCAACCTGTCAACCTAAAGGAGGAAACTAAGGGAACGAAAATAAAACAAAGAATTTATTTGGGCTGAGGTTTGAGGACTGCAGCCCAGAAAACACAAGCCCAAGTTGCCTTGGACATGTCTTCTGCCTGGTGGCATTTTAAAACAGATTTTTAAAGGGAAATATTAGGGGGCAATTCCAAAGTTATTTCCCTGGAGTTTACGTTGTTTTACTAAAATAACATTAGCTACTGATTGGCTTTAAATTGCTATTTGCCTCATACACTTCAGAAACCTTGCAACGAAGAAAGAGTGAGGGTGCATTGTACACCTTGTGATAGCATTCGGATAGTTCATAACCATTGGGGCAGCCACTAGTCTGGAAACATTTGTTAAAATTTGGAATTTGCCAATTTTCCCAAACATGGCTGATGGAAGGTGACTATAGCCCTATGCTCCTATCTCTCTGAGTCTCATAAGTTTAGCAAACCTCACATTTCTTAGATTGTTCTAAGCCACTTTTATTTCTCAAATCCAAAAGCAACTGTTGCCTGCAGGACTTCTTTAGAGTATGACCGAGGTGTTGGCTACAGTCAGGTGTCAGGTGCTTGACAATCAAATCTGTGGACTTTAATGTGCATCTCATAAAATAAAAGAAGGTATAATAAAAAAAAAAAAAAAAAGAAATTCCCCATGAGTCTAACTATGGCTGAGATAAGATTATTTCTAATGTCAAATCATTGAAAGCCATTTGTCATTTTTTTAGTGACTGGTATATCCATTCAGAGTGACAGAATGCATGGACACATGAGGTCTTTTTTATCATGGCAACTAAACTCCACTACTGTACCCTTACCAATGTTTTAAACCCATAAATTTTTTATATCTCATTTTCCTTTCTCTAAGAATATCGCTATATAAAAAGAAGCATATGTATCCTTACCATAAAAGTACTCTATTAGTGGTTTCCACTTAACTTTTAGAACAATTTTATGAGTTCCTTATTATTTTCATTTTACACGTAAGAAAAAAATTTAAATTTTAAATTTAATTTAAATTTACATTTAATGTAGATTTAATTTTTTTTTAAATTATGATTGTGGCAATATTTTACTTAACACTAATTGCTTATTTTATAGAAAAATATCACTAATAATGATTCAGAGATATAAGTAGAACAGAGGTGTCTTGGTTTTAGTATAATTCTAAAAAAATCAAAATTTATTGAATGCATAAAAAAATTATTTTGAAATTAAAAGAGGAGACGTTTACGTCAATCAAAAAGGAGAATACAATGGAATGACTATTTACTAGCAAAAAGACATGAATCATGAGTAGGATATAAATATTGCAGATGAGAAACTAAGTTACCATTAATTATAGAGAAAATAAGTATTTGTTTTTGAATGCGAAAATACCAAATGAAAATATTTCAATGCCAGAATTGTTTGATTTACTAAAACATAAATCCATTATGCAAAAGGAAAACTGGACATTGAAAAACTTATTCACTGAATAAATTTAAATAGTACGATGATAATTACTGACCTGATAATGGCATTAGAACATTTTTGAAACCAGAGAAAATATCAATAACTAGTTCAATTGTGAAAAATGCTGAAGTCCATGAGGTTTTATTTTTTTCTAATATGAAAACTTAAGTTTGAGTTACCTTTCCTTAATGCTTTCTCTGACTTCAAGAAAAAAAAACTGGCCTCACCATAATAAACAGATGTTTTTTGTCACCATAGTTGCTGTATCCATTAAGTATATATAATATGCCCAGAGTTGGTAAAAACCTGTATTAACAATTTCTGAACAGTAAAAGGTAATTTTATCAGCTACATCTTGTACATTATCAAAGGCATGAAAGTATTGTAGAAATACCTTTTCTAATCTTGGGAATTTTGTCTCTGACTCTTGTAGGAAATATAAAATAGGTAGTAGAATAACTTTGAAATTACGTTAGACAACTTAAAAAAAAAACTAGATTTTATGACTTTATGCATTGGAACTACATGAAATTAATTTAGGAGCACTTAAGGATTAGTTTATGGTCTTGTACCTACAATGAGTTTAGCCAATGACTTTAATTATTTTCTCATTCCTGCATTGTTTGGGCACTGGTAAGATTCTATGGCAGAAAATTTCATTTTCCTAAAGAAACAATCTTTCTCCTGATACACTTCCTTCTCTTGCAGACTCTGCCTCACACACCAAAATATAAAATCCTCACCTGTCTTCTTGCTGCCAGGCCAGAGGGCTCAGAGTAATGGCCAAGACAACTGGTGAGTGTGGGAGGGAGGAAGCCAGGTCTGAGATATGGGTTTGTAATCTTGTCACTTCACCTCCCCACGGAACTGCAATTTTTATTTCACCTGTGGCACCAATGACAGTACACGCTGGGGGTAGGGGGTGGGAGTTAATATTTTTAAAAACTGTGTCCCAGTTGCCAATTACCAAACACAATAACAACTTTCTAGTGAGTCTCTCCAGAGAGATGAGGGTGTTTGGGGGAGACTCATCTTGTATATAATCCCCAGAGGCAGAAAGGAGCTTACATCGAGGGAGCAGGAAATGCTGAGCCTGAGACAGGAGGGACTGACAGGAAAGCACGTGTGTCTTTCTGGATTCTGTGCTTTCCTGGGATGTGCTTCTGTCAAAAATCTAATTCTCGAGCCGGCCCGGTGGCGCACTGCTACAGTGCACCGCCTGGGAGCGCGGTGGTGCTCCCACTGAGGGTTCGGATCTCACATACAGACCGGTTCCCGCTCACTGGCTGAGCGAGGTGCGGGTGCAACACCGAGGGTTGCGATCCCGTTGCCGGTCCCGGTCCGGTACGGGCGTGACACTGAGGGTTGCGATCCGTTGCTGGTCATGAAAAAAGACAAAAAAGGGGAAAAAAAAATCTAATTCTCTGTGAATCCTGAAATGCCTGAGCCAAACTATCATTTAATTATGGGGAAAAAAAAAAATCTAATTCTCTGTGAATCCTGAAATGCCTGAGCCAAACTATCATTTAATTATGAAGAGAGAAATAAGATTAAACACAAAAAGCTTGGGAAGAGTTTGTCAAAAAGTGACAGTGCAAAGAGCTTGAAGTCAAATATCGATGTAACATAAATAGAGACAAATTTGTGCAATTCAATGCAAATTAACATGCAATTGTAGGTGAGATCTATGATAGGAATCTATATTTCACTAGCATTTACTCTCAGTGATATTCTAAATGCATTATATCCATAAAAGTAACAGACATTTATCAAACAATCCCCTCATACAGAAAAAAAAAAGCTCCAGTTCAGAGAAAAATGCTATCAATAAACTAACTGAAAAACCAAAGCTACTTATACTATTGAAAAGTTAGAAAGTGGTCAACCTTCCCAACAAATTTTAGAAGAGCATATAAAGGTGAAATGGGATTGTTGCCTGTATTGAGCCATACAGACTCTGAGAGGCAAATAGGACATATAAATATAAATGTAAATATTTTTAAATATTAAAAGCCACTTGTCAACCCATTAAAATAGTATATCATAATAAGGAACTCTTTATGCCAGAAATGTAAGTGAGACAGCATGAGAAAATTTATTAACATAGTTACATGAATAGAATTAATGAGAATGTTATGTTTATGTTCATAGATGCAAAAAACATCTAATGGTAGAAACAGAGACAGGGCTGAGGAAGGCCAGAGGCACCAGCATTTTGGGCATGGGCTGGCAGTTAGTGGCTGAAGTAACAGGCCCCCTGGGGGAAGGGAATGGAGCTGGCTCAGACACAGTTGCTGATTATTAAATTTCACATTATTTCTAGGGTGTCTGTATCTTTCTCTAAGCCTTCTGTCTATGATCAGACATCTGGTGCTCAGAGGTGAATTGTTGGCTGCAGACTGGCATTCACCATGATTCTTTGCTCAAGGTAGAAGGGAATTGTGTAGTCCTGGAAATGTTCATACCTGTATCTTTCTCTAAGCCTTCTGTCTATGATCAGACATCTGGTGCTCAGAGGCGAATTGTTGGCTGCAGACTAGCATTCACCATGATTCTTTGCTCAAGGTAGAAGGGAATTGTGTAGTCCTGGAAATGTTCATATCTGATGAAAAAAATTAAAGAAGAACTAAACAAATGGTGACATACCATGTTCATGGATAGGAAGATTCAATATTGTCAAGATGTTGGTTCTTTCTACCTTGATTTGTACACTCAATGCAATCCAAATAAAAAATCCCAGCAAGTTGTGTTGTGTGAATATCCAAAATTGGTGATAATACTTATAAGAGAGGCAAAAGCATATGCAATGCAATATTGAAGAAGAACAAAGTTGGAGAGCTGACACTATTCATGGTGTTATAACACTGAGTTCAAACTGCACCCCTGTATCAGCCAGCTACCAATAAAAATAAAATAAAATAAAGATTGGTTGACTTGGACTGAATGAAAGTGATTACCATAGCATTATAGCTCCATAAGCTCCATTTTTTTTCTGATGGAACATTTGTACATGTTTGTGGGGTACAGTGGATTGTTCAATACATGTATATACTGTACACTGATTTACTTAGAATAGATAACATAACTTTGTACCTATTAATATAACACTTCCCTCCCAGCAATTTGATTTTGATGTGCCTTGATGTAGTTTTATTCATGTTTTCTTTTTTTAAATGTGGTAAAGCATACATAAGATAAGATTTCCATTTTAGGTGTACCATTTGGAGGTGTTAGGTACATGCATGTTGTTACACAACCATCACCATCATCAATTTCCAGAATGGAAGTGCTGTTTTAATATCAGAGAAGTAGATTTCAGAGCAAATAATATTACCAGAGGGAAAGAGAGTAATTTTATAATAAAGGGTTCAATTTATCAAGATGAAATAACACTTGTAAATATTTATGTAACTACTAATCATCTTCAAAATTGATGAAGCAAACACTGACAGAACTTCAAGAGGAAATAGAAAAATTCACAATTGTAATTGGAGATTTCAACATCCTTCTCTCAATAACTGATAGAATAAGGAGACAGAAAATTAGCTATGATACAGAATAACTGAAAAATATCATAAACCAACTTGACCTAATTGACATTTATAGAACACTCCACCCCGAAACAGAAGAATATACATTATTTTCTCATGGAAACAACATCTAACATGATATGCCATATTCTGGACTATAAAACAGTAAATTTTAAAGTATTCAAGTCATGCAAGTATGTTCTCTTACCAAAATGGAATTAAGTTAGAAATGGATAACAGGAAAACACCTGAAAAATGCCCCAGATATTTGGAGAATAAATTACACACTTCTAAATAATCCATTGGCCAAAAAAATTAATCAAGAGGGAAACAAAGAAGTATTTTGAATTGAGTGAGAAGGAAAACACCACTCATCTAAATTTGTGGGATGCAGCTAAAGTAATGCTCCCAGGGAAATTGATGTCATGCAGTAAAGCATGGTGTCTAAACAGTGACACAGTACTGGCTTTGAGGTTGGCTTACAACACTCCCATATATGCAGCAAGAAAGGAGATAACGAGCCTAAATGGGCTTATGCAGGTTATCATCTTAGCAATGATAACCTCTTGACCCTAGTTATCAATCCCCGAATCCCACAATGTGACATGATGAGGGCTCTGTGTTGCTTGTACATGCAGCGGAAGCACATTGCAAGAGAGAAAGCCTGAGATCAAGAGATTGTGATCATATATAGGTGGAGGTGGCAAACCTGCCCGTCCTCCTCTGAGAGAGAGACTTTATCTTTGTTACCCTGGAATGTCAGCAAATCTCTTTGATTCTCTATTTTTTTCTATTCAGGAATGTAAATAAATTTGCTCAGGTTCAGAAGGAAGTCACTGTCTGCATCCTTCCAAGGCTGCCTGCTTATACAGATATTCCTGAAAAGATAGACCTGATGTTAAATTCCTAGATATATGAAAGTGAGAGATTTGTGGGGAATTGTCTCTCAAGAATTTGTAGCACTGAAGACCTCTGTTTGAAGCAAAGAAAGGGACTGGCCAGTTGATAACACAAAGGTCCAGGGTTCAGATCCCCACACCAGCCAGCTGCCAAATAAAAAAGAAAAAGAAGAAAAGAAAAAAAAGAAGAAATAAAATATGAAACAAGCAGAAAAAAGGCAATAGTAAATGGCAGAGTCGAAATCAATAGAATCGAGAACAAAAAAATGGGGAAAAAAAATCGATGAAACCAATGCCTCGTTCTTCGAGGACATCAACCATTAGCCAGAATGATGAGGAAAAGAGAGAAAAGTCACTGATTGCCAATATCAGGCATGAGAACAGTGACGTCAGACAGATTCTGCAGACATTAAAAGTATAATTAAGGGTCTACTTTAACAATTTTATACCAATAAATTGTACAATTTGGAGGAAATGTACAAATTCTTTGAAAGATACTCTTCCAAATAAACAGCACATTAAAATATAGAGAGTTTCTTTGGGTAAACTGCGATTTAGGAATTGGGAACCACCAAATCACAAGTGGTTTGGGCTCCACCAAGGGCGATGAGGGCAGCACTTTCGTAAGGTATTGTCTGAAGCAACAAACAAACAAAAATACTTGATTGGTTTAGAGGAAAGTCCCTAGTTAGAACGTTGTTGGTGGTTTCTCATAGGTTTGCTTATATAGGAACCCAAGGCACCAGATCTATCTCAGTCTAATGGCCTCTTAATTAATTTTTTTAAACAATACAAACTACTAAAGCACATTTCAGAAGAGATAAGATGAATAGTCCCATATATGAGGGTACTTCCAAAAGTTCATTGAAAAATAGAATTAACTGATAATGTGAACTTTTCTATGAACTTTTGGAAGTACTCTCATATATTAAATAAATTGCATTTTTAATTAAAAACCTTGCCACAAAGAAAAATCCAGGTCCAGGTGGCTTCCATGCAGAATTCTACCAAATACTCATATTTAAGGAAGAAATACGTATTTTACATAAACTCTTCTAGAAAATTCAAGAGGAGAAAGTAGTTCCCAACATATTCTATGAAGCCAGCATTACAGTGATATCATTCATAAACAAAGATGCAAAATTTCTTAGCAAATTTTTAGCAAATAGAATCCAACAATATATAAAAAAGATAATACATCTTGACCAAGTAGAGGTATACACCAGGAATGCAAGATTGGTTTAATGTCCAAAAGTCAAAAACAGCCAGTAACTGAGCCTGCTATCTGCCTCAGAAGAAGATATTACAAACGCAATGCTGAGCAATGGCCCAGGTAAAGAAAGTTGGGTCTTGCATACTTGGAGTACCCAGCCAGGTGTACAGGAGTGTGAAAGACCCATGCTGGCACAGAGAACTATGCTGCAGGATCACCCAATGTTTGTTCAATGGCCTCTGTCTTCCACTTTCTTTTTGCTTTTAAAAGCAACCCTCCTTTAAAAAAAATAATAGGCCCAATGTAGTGTAAATAGTGGACACAGACCTATTCCGTCTCACTGTACATACCAAAGTTCCTCCTCCCCGCTGGGAAACTACTCCTGGCCAAGGTGGTTACCCAAAGAAAGACACCTCTCCGTTAAGACAAATGTCTTCTTTAAGACAAACAGAAGACTAGAGGAGGCAGAAACCCTGAGTAAATGAATGAGCATGTAAATAGTTAGCATGTAAGTGAGTTAGGACTTAAACTACTCTGGCACCAGAAGGGTAGTGAGTAGGTTTATTAATCTGTTCAGCCAGCTCTCCTGCATGCTCTGAGTTATGTGAGCTGGGGGAGGGTCTATGCATAAGCATGCAAATAGTTTACACCTCTCCTTTGATCTGTTCGCTATATAACTGTTATATATACTCTGTGCAAGCATGAATTTCCAGCTGGCCAGCTACCGCCAACACCTCCCATAAGTCTAATAAACTCATGTCTTTACCTACTGGCCCAGGTGAGTTCTTTGGAATAGGCAAACACTACGCAAGTACCCTCTCAGTTTGGGGGCTCCTGCAATACAACCAGACACAGAGATTAATAATATTTTTTAAAATTATGTAGAATTTCCATTTCATTAGCCCTTAGCTAGGAGGTATGAAAACTTTATCAAGACTGATTCAGACCAGCTGAAGCTAATAAAGAACCTAACTGAACACTCTTTCCTAAGCACTGGGACTTGTTTTATACAATTGTGTGCCTATTCATGGACTTGCCTCTTATCCAAAGTGCTGGTTTTCAATGCTTAACTAACATAAGCACAAACTCCCCTTTTCTCGTACCTAAAAACTCCTGAATTTTCCCAGTCAGTAAACTTCCATACTGGCAATACATTTTCTGGCCTGGCAAGTTAGCAGAGTCAGCTTTGTTTTATTTGGTTTTGTTTTAGCACTAGTGATGTTGGTTTAAATCTTTGACAATCATGATTTATCAAGGTAACTGCAGCAATCCATTCCTGTCTTGTCAGACTTTTTAGCCTCTTGTAGCTTTGGCCAACAAACAATGACAAACAGTGGGGGAGTCAGTTGGGACATTTCTGGTCATTTTGTCCTGAAAAAAGGAAAATTTTTCCCACACCCATCTTCCAATGGCAATGCAACATCATGAGGGCCCAAAGCCCACAAACTAAGGAAGGTGAAGTCGGACAACAGAGAGGATCTGGGTCCTTGGTGACATTTCCAAAATTCCAGGTCAGCCACAAGACCAAGCTAAATAAAAGCTTAATAAAAACGTGGCTCTTGGAATTAAGGTGTTATCAATAACAGTCCCTAAAATATAGAAATGATTGCATGAAGGAGGTATAACAGGACAGTAAGAACTCAAATTTTCCAGACTGAGAATATTGGCAAATATTTCTTAATTCTGTGTCTTTCAGGGAAGTCCTCCAGGAGATGTTCAAAGTTAGACAAGAGGTGACTGAACTAAAAGAAAATACAGCTTTGCTAAAAGAGACATTCATTGTCATCTGTAGTGTAAATTGACTGAGAGTCCCATTACTTGGAGTCTTGCTGGGCTTCAAAAGCCAACTTCTATACCCAAAGCTAAAATGAGCACCAGCATGGAGAGGGTAGATTTAATAGCAAATAGTATTGAGAAGTCTGGGACTCCAACTCTTTTTGAAGATATTTTCCTTAAATGTTCTTTGACAGATGAAGTAATAAAGAAGATATGATTTCAAATTGCCTCAGGGCAGAGACCCTTTAAGTTTAAAAGAATGAGCAGCCTCAAGACCAGTCCCTAGGAAACTAGAATCTTTAGACTTGAAAACTGTATGTAGACAAAAATCTTTGATTATGACTATTGTAACATGCAATTGAAGAAGAAAACACTAAGTTCTTGAGAGAACTGAGCTGTGACAAAAACATCAGGCTTGGCTGGAGTTAGCATGTGACTGTTTAAGTCCTAAGGCAACTCCAGGTCTGGGAACAGAGTAGAATTGGGCAGCAGATGCATTGCACATTCACCAGGAATTATCTTCAGCAGATGCATTGCATTTACCAGGAATTATCTTCTACCAACACAGGTCTCTGGATGGCCAAGGAGGATGCTGGAAAGCAAAATTCCCTTAAAGAGCAGAAACAAACTCTGATAGATTAGACTAGCCAATCAGGAATTTACTACATTACAAAGGGTATTTACTATAGGGCAGGGCTTAGACTAAGGTAAGACAAAGGCACTCACCTGGGGCTCATAGTTTAAGGGGGCACTAAACACTCAGTAATTAAGATAAATAATATTTTAATGCAACATTTTAAAAAATCTAAGTTAATGCAAAAGAATCATGATGAACAAAATACCAAAAGTTTAAATATAAATCAGTATTAGTGATTTTTTTCCTTTGCCCTCAGGGCTCAATATGGCTCAGCACAGCACTACTATAGATGGTTTCTATTTCCCCTTTTCCAAAAACTGAACTGTGGATTTCTTATCTCTCCATCAGTACATTTTGAGTGCATTTGTGGCAGACAGCTTGATCTTTTGGCTATAGGTCATGAAATATATGAAGCCAAACCTAGACTTGCTTATCCCAAGAGATATTAGGCTTCAAGTGAAATGTAGAAATTGGATGAGATTTGGAAGTTGTCTCTCTAGGAGCAAGGGTCAGTGCATATGTATCAGGGAGGATTGAGCAGCAACTTTTCAAGTGTTATATGGAAAGAAGTGTATACAGATGGTGCATAGCTAAAGAGAAAGACACTAGTGGCTGCTTCCTCAGCAGCAACTTCCCAAGCACATTTCTCACTATAAGGACACGTCCCTTTTTGCTGTCTATATATCTTCTCCTTCTCTGCCTCTGCCATGGGTAGAAGTGGCCAGTCACTGAATCCAATCTCAACAAGTAAAATGCCAGAAACAAAACACCTAGTTTCTTTCCATCCTCTAATCCTGCTGTAAGGAAAATAGAGTAGCTTAGCCAGGCCCCCTCACCTCAGGTCCAGTTGGGGGTGGTGCAGCACATTCTTTGTAAACAAGTTGCATGGGAGTAGCTCCTGTATATATTTATACCATTACATGTAAAACAAAAACAGGAAACAATATATGGAAGCATGCTTTTTATTTTTTTTTACCTCAAAAAGTATATAAATAACCTATTTACAATGTAAAAATGTTAGAAAATGTAGGTAAGTAAAGAAAGAAAAATAATTATTGTGCATAATCCAATGATCTGGAGATACCAAATGTGTGTATCTTAGCATTTTCTCTGTCAGGATTCTGACAGGTAGAGTGGCACACCCAAAGTAACTAATTTGAGGCAAGTTTTACAGAAAAAAAAATATTTTCAAAGTTGTGGGCAGAGTGTGGGGAAACCACGAGAGTTTCCATGGTGCAGGGCGCAGGTCCTCAGCTCTAGTAACAGCAGGGCCCCAAATGCCCAGCTCTGAATGGGTGACGGAGGGAGCAGTCATGGGGGATGAAGGGCCTGGGGGTGGGGCCTGCCCAACAGGACATGTGATCCTGAGACTGGACACAGAAGGTCTATAATGTGATCCCACAGGATGGGGTGGGGGGGTGCTCAGACATGCCTTCCTCCCCTCTTCAGGCTGCTGCTAGTGCTCTTCACTGGCCCAAATCAACTGGAAGTCAAAGGCAAGGAGGGCACTGATGTAGCCAGCAGAGTGGAGGGGAGGGGGCAGTGGAGCGTGCTCCAAACGAGAAAACAGAAGAGCCCAGCGTGCACAGAAGGAGGTGGTGGAGAAACTGATCAGCAGAGACCTCAGGGAGCACAGAACTGGGCAAAGATTTTATGAATAAGTTTTCAAAAGCACAAGCATTAAAAGCCAATATAAACAAATTGGATCATGTCAAACTAAAAAGCTTCTTTACAGCAAAGGAGCAATCAACAAAGCAAAGAGACAACCTGCAGAATGGGAGAAAATATTTACAAAGTATGCATCTGACAAGGATTGATATCTAGAATGTACAAGATACTCAAACAACTCAATAGTAACAACAACAACAACAAATCTGATTTAAAAATGGATAAATGAGTTGAATAGACATTTCTCCAAAGAAGACACACAAATGGTCAAGTATATGAAAAAATGTTCAACATCATAAATCATCAGAGAAATGCAAATGTAAAACACAGTGAGATAACTTCTCATCTCAGTTAGAATAACCATTATCAAAGAGACAGAAAGTAACAAATGCTGGCAAGGATGGGGAGAAAGCAGAATCCTGCTACACTGTTGATGGTGCTATAAATTAGTACAGCCATTATAGAAAACAGTATGGAGGTTTCTCAAAAAAATACAGATAGAACTACCGTATGATCCAGCAATCCCACTACTGGGCATGTATCCAAATAAAAAAAAGCAACATATTGAAGTGACACCTGCACTCGCATGTTTATTGTGGCTCTGTGCACAATATCCAAATGCCCATCAATGGATGACTGAAGAAAGAAAATGTGGTATATATACATAATAGAACACTACTCAGCCATACAAAGAATGAAATTCTGCCATTTGCAGTAGCATTGATGAGCTTGGAGAAAATTATGTTAAGTGGAGTGAGTCAGGCACAGAAAGAGAAATATTACATGTTCTCACTCATATGCTAAAAAAGTTGATCTCATAGAAACAGAGAATAGAATAGTGGTTACTAGAGACTGGGAAGGGGAAGGGAAAGGAAGCAGTGGGAAGAGTGGTCAAAGGATAAAAAATTGTAGAGAAATAGGAAGAATAAAATCTAGCGTTCTCTAGCAATATAGGGACACTACAGTCAACTACAAATGACTGTATATCTTCAAATATCTAGTCAAGACGATTTTGAATGTTCCCAACACAAAGAGGTGACAAATGTTTGAGGTGATGGATATCCTAATTACCCTGATATGATCATTACACACTGTATAAATGTACATAAATATCACATTTTACTCCAGAAATATATACAACCATCATGGTTCTCTTTAGAAAAAAATTAATTAAAAAAAAAATTTTTTTTTCAGACAGAAGCAATTTAAAGATCAACAGAAACTGGGGGGAAGGAATAAACGGGATGTTGTTGCTTAAATGGTACAGCATTTATGTTTAGGATGACAAAGAAGTTTGGGAAATAGGTTGCTGTTATGGTCACATAGCACTGTGAATGTAATGACTTCCACCGAATCGTATGTTTAAAAATGCTCCAAATGGCAGACCTTATGTTACATATATTTTACAACAATTAACAAGCAAATAAATAAATTAATTGAAAAGACCATGTCCTCGGGCCAGCCCGGTGGCGCACTGGAGAGTGTGCCGCTTGGGAGCGCGGCGGTGCTCCCGCCGAGGGTTCGGATCCCATGTGGAGACCGGTTCCTGCTCACTGGCTGAGCGTGGTGCGGGCGCAACACTGAGGATTGCGATCCCATTGCCAGTCCCCGGTACGGCCGTGACACCGAGGGTTGCGATCCCATTACCGGTCAGTAAAAAAGCCAAAAAAAAAAAAGGAAAAGACCATGTCCTCAGGTAGTTTGCAAATTTTTTCTCTAATCCTCTCCCTCTGCATCTAATAATGTGTAACTTATTTCTGCTACTTGATATTTCAGTGGATACCTATGTGGGGTTGGTTTTCTGGTTTTTAGGCTTGCCCAAATTTATTCCCCTTCCTTTGGTAACAGCACTCCTATTTTCCTATTGGATGTCACTCCTTCTCCACACTCAGTCCTTGAGACCTGGTGTCCTGCCACACCCCCGGCTCGTGGCTGGCACGTGAGCTAGCTTCACCCACCCCTGTAACCACAGTAATCATTTCAGGAATGGGAACAGAATCCAAGTCCGAAACAATGAGACTGGGTCCAAGGCTCTTGCTGACATAATAGAAAAGGAGACGCTGTCTTCCCTCTGGGCTTGGAGATGGTGGGACGCAGGTCCGGACATGCTCAGGTCACCACATAGGAAGAGCGGGCAGGGAAGGCATCAACACAGACAAGAGCATCTCTGCAAGATAGAGCGAGAAGGAGCAAAATCAGATCCAGTTCCAGAGCCCTGGCTCCACCTCTGCCCAAAGCTAGATGCACACCTAGAATTTTCAGTTACACAAGAGAATCTAGCTTGATTAAACTCATTTCACTGAGCTTTGGAGTTACTGGAACGGTATGTTATTTCCATCTTATCTATATTATAACAATCTTTGATGGGTATCACTTCACATCTTTGAACAACTCTCTGATTTCCTTCACCACTTTGATACATACATCTTTGAACAACTCTCTGATTTCCTTCAGATAAATTCCTAGAAATGAATTTTGGAAATAAACATTGTGTGTATACCTATTTTTAAGGATTTTGATGCACACCACTTTGTGTTTTCTGCAACGTGACTAAAACAAAAGCAGTGAAATCTCCTTCAAATTCTAAAAATATTAACAGCCTATTTCGAAGAAATGCACAAAATCTGCTCTGATAACTAATGTATATATATTTTTAAAAAGCACTCAGATCCAAATCAAGTAAGGTAAAAATTATAAACAATCTCAGGACGGTGCCTAAGGGATAGCACTGAAAATCTTCTTTCTTCTCAAAATAAAATTCTGATAAATCACTTTCTTCTAAAATTTAACACTATCTCCCACTGGCCACTTTGAGATCCCTCAAAGGCTGAAACACAGGTTTTCACACCCTGCATTTTTCTGCTTGAGAGAGACGCGTGTGGGAAGTGGTGTCCTTATTTGGCTTCGTAAATACATCTTTGCAGAATGTTCTCAGAGAGAAAAACATGTTAAGGACCTTTTGAGAGTGGGTGGGAAGGTGGGCAGTTGGGAAACTTCTGGTAGAATGAGACAACCCAAAAGGAGGCTGCTCCCTGGAGTATGGTGCATATCTTTCATGGAGAATTTTGTGGGGGGTTAAAACTCAGCCCAGGCACAAGTAAGCAAAGAAATAAAACAGTCTTGAGAACGATGTCTAGAAAATAACTTCGGGTGTGGTTGCAGTCCTATAGAAATGTTTGGAAGCAGAAAGGCAGACCACTATTAAGATTTTTAAAATAAACTGAAAGGCAGACCACTATTAAGATTTTTAAAATAAACTGATTGAAAGACAGCATACATATAGAAAAATGCACAATTTATAATCCTAAGCTTGTCGAGTTCTCACAAAGTTGAAATCCCTGTATAACCAGCACCCAGAGAGAGAAAAAGAATGTTACCTGCACCACAGATGTACTCATACCCATAGTTATATATGTGAAGTTAATAAACATTATTAAAAGCAAAGACAACTTAGCCTGGAATCTCTGGTTCTTCTAAACCAGGGGTCAGCAAGCTATGGCCTTTTTTCTGCAAGCTGGCTGCCCATTTTTGTAGAAAAAGTAATCGGAGCAGAACCATGCCGCTCATTTACTTATTGTCTGTGGCTGCCTTTGCACTACAATGGCACGGGCAAGCAATTCAGACAGAGACCACAGGGCCACAGAACCTCATTTACTATCCGGCCCTTTATAGAAAAACTCTGCTGACTCCCAGTCTAAACATTAGAGGAGTGTATGGGAGAAATAAAAGAGTGCCATTCTGTGGTCCAGATGTCTCCTTCTAGAAGTTTCACAGTTGCTTCGGAGCCTAGAGTAACTGTGGTATTAGGAATCAGTGATCAATTAAAATTCTATCATTCAGAGCAGGAGTGATAGACCTTGACTATTAAATAATGCTCTGCCACTCACTCCAAAGTCCATTTACAGAATGTTATCAATGACTTCCAGAGCATTGTAAATCACATGTTCACTCCAGGCCCACTTCACTTTAACTTGCTAGAGGTACAGAACCCATTTACTCAAGATTTCTACCTCTATCTTTACATGTAATTACTCTCATGTTTGTAGTCCACTAAAAGAAGATCCGAAAGTTCCCTTGATTTTTTTTTGTTAACACAGGAGCCCCTTAAAAGGCAGATGGAGATCTGATTATTTTAAAATTAAGGAAAGGTTAGGACCAATATGAATATCTCTGCTGAGATGGTCTAAGTACCCCTCCCCACCATACATGAAGCTTTTGTAATCTAGAAACCCAGGGGAAATCAACAATGTCAATATCTGCTAGGTTCTGACTGTTTGTGTCCCCCCCTCCAAATTCATATACTGAGCCTAACCCCCAATGTGATGATATTATGGAGGTGGGGTCTTTGGAAGGTGATTTGATCATGAGGATAGAGCCCTCATGAATGAGATTACTGCCCTCATAAAAGAGATCTCAGAGAGCTCCTTCAACCTTCCACAAAGTGAGAACACAGTAAGAAGGCCACCATCTATGAACCAAGACACAGGCCCTCACAGGACACTGAACCGGCCTCCACACCTGTGGCAAATAAATGTCTGCTATTTGTAAGCCACCCAGTCTCTGCTATCCTGTGAAAGCAGCCCAAGCAGACTGTGATGAAAATGGAGTTAGCTTATTTAGGCCCTCTCGCCTCATATCCAGCTGGGTAGGATAAGCACCATCTGTTGTAAATAAGCTATGTAAGAGTAGTGCAAGTACACATGTGTGCCCATGTAACCCTTGGCTTGTTGCTGCTATTGTGTACTGTTGGTAAAAGAAGGCAGTGGCTCTGAACCCCTGGCCAGCAGAGCTCATGTCTGGAATAAAGCATTTCTATCCTGTTATCGGCCACCAGAATCTTTTTTTCAACTACCTGGCTCAGGACCTGCACAGGACTGGGGAGTGGGGTATGTGACCCAGCCTGACAATTGGCATAGTTGTCATCAGGATTTCAAGCAGGTAAGGGAGCCACTAGCCCCTCAGGAGGGGGAGGAAATGGGGCCACCCTCGAGTATGTGGTACCCGGTGGTTGCTTTCCTGTTGGCCGGGGTCTGGCTGCTGCTCACTGTACTATGAGGCAACATGGACCAGGTACTCCATGAAGTCGTACGGCTTTGAGACTTTCAGCGGAAAGCAGACTGGTTGGAAGCATGGGTACTTGTACCAGAGGCTGAAGTACAGCAACAGGTCACTCCTGCTTTCTACACCAGGGATAATGATGAACCCAATGGTGAGTTGGAAGAGACTATGTGTCTCCTGGCATGACCTGTTGTGCACCAGAAGCTAAAGCATGAACAGCCCATAGGACAAGGTGGACAACCAGTAGGCAACTCACCAGTGACCCAATTCACTACTTATGTCCCCTACACTCAAGCTGAGTTCATGGACTTGGGGAAACAGTTTTGCTAGAAACAGGGCGATCCCCTAGCTGCTTGGCTTTTGTGGCTGTGGGACCTAGGGGTAAATGGCATAACGTGCTCTGGTGAGGACTTGGAAAAGTTGGCTTCCATCACCATGCATCTGTCCCTGTGGCAGTGGCTACAGAACAGCCACAGATATGCATGAGGACAGGGTAACCACTCCTTGATGGAATGGGTGCATACAGCCAATTGGACCATGTGGAAGAATGCCAAAGAACTTCCCGAAACTGTGAGTAGGTGGCAAACATATGCCGAGCTGGCTCAAATAATTTGGGAGCTGGGGATGTGACAATCCATGTTTAATGTGAACACCAGTGGCCCAGATAATGAATGTTTTACTGGTAGCATGAGGGACGTGGTGCTGCAAAATGCTCTGTCGACACCTTTGGGTCACTGATGGCCATACTGGCCCCATATGTTGGTCGTCCTATACATGAAGTAACCAAAACTGTGAGTAGGTGGCAAACATATGCCGAGCTGGCTCAAATAATTTGGGAGCTGGGGATGTGACAATCCGTGTTTAATGTGAACACCAGTGGCCCAGATAATGAATGTTTTACTGGTAGCATGAGGGACGTGGTGCTGCAAAATGCTCTGTCGACACCCTTTGGGTCACTGATGGCCATACTGGCCCCATATGTTGGTCGTCCTATACATGAAGTAACCACTGTGATGGCTAGTCTGGGCAAGGCAGAGGGTAGGAGACAAGCAAAAGGGATCAGCATCATCCATGCCTTTAATGTCCCTGTATGGCCAGTGAAAAAACCTGATAGGACCTGAAGGATGACTGCGGATTATGGAGAACTAAACAAGTAGGCCTCCTTTGCACACAGTTGTGCCTTCGGTTCATGACTCGATGGATCAGCTGACAACTCAGCTAGGAACTTATCATTATGTACTGGACCTTGCAAATGCTTTTTTTCTCTATCCTGATCTCAGCTAATAGCCAAGAACAATTTGTCTTTGCCTGGGAAGGAAAGTAATGGCCATTTTAAGTGTTGTCCCAAGGCTACCTTCATAGCCCAACCATCTGTCATGGCTTACTGACTGGGGACTTAGCCAAGAGGACTACAACCAGCGTGGTTACAATGTTTCATTATATAGATGATGTCTTACTAACCTCTGATTCTCTTGCAGATTTAACCAAGGTGGCCCCAACGCTGCTAAGTCATTTGGAACAATGTGGGTGGGCCATATATAAGGGTCTTACCCTTTGGATATTTTCTTGGAAATATCAACAATGGATGGTAGGCCACTGATCCCTGTGGGGACAAGCCATGTGTCATGTTATGGGAATTAGGGCGGGAAAAGAAGGTAACTCTTTTCTATGTCACAGGACACTTCTCCTTAGCCAGTCCAGGCAATGATGGGGCTGATGCTCTCATTAAGGTAAGATGGCTCGGGCCGGCCTGGTGGCGCACTGCTACAGTGCGCCGCTTTGGAGGGCGGCGG
>NW_007728486.1:246636-247326 GCF_000696425.1 Galeopterus variegatus
ACTGATTCAGTCATGGGGGCGGATCCCTCATGAATGGATCAATGCTCTCCCTGGGGGAGGGAGGATTAATGAGTGAGTTCTCGCTCAATTAGTTCCCACTAGAGCTCGTTGCTTAAAAAGACCCTGGCACCTTCTCTCTCTCTCTCTCTCGCTTCCTCTCACCATGTGATGTGCTTGTACCCGCCGGCTGCCTGCCACTTTCCACCATGAGTAGAAGCAGCCTGAGGCCCATGCCAGATGCAGCTGTTCCAGAATTGTAAGCCAAATAAACCTCTTTTCCTTATAAATTAACCAGTCTCAGGTATTTCTGTTATAGCAACTCAAAACGGACTCAAACACCCTGCAAGGCCACAGATCATGTAAGCACTATTAAGGTGTTGAATAGCTTTATAGCCATGTTTGGTCGGCTCCTGGTCACAGAAAATGATGATGGAACCCACTTTACTGGACATGAAGTACAGAAGCGGGCTTCTCAGTTCTCCATTCAATGCAAGTTACATGTGCCGTATCATCCCCAGGCAGTGAGAATGATGCAATGGTACAATGGTCTTCTGAAAAAGGGACTAAGGCCATCCGCCCAACCCCCCACCCTGAAGATGTGGACACAGCGATTATGGCTGACAGTCAGGATCTTAAATGAGAGACCCTGCAAAGGTGGGTCCTCTCCAGTGGAGGCTCTGCTGCATAGAG
>NW_007728486.1:248326-250715 GCF_000696425.1 Galeopterus variegatus
TCCATTCAATGCAAGTTACATGTGCCGTATCATCCCCAGGCAGTGAGAATGATGCAATGGTACAATGGTCTTCTGAAAAAGGGACTAAGGCCATCCGCCCAACCCCCCACCCTGAAGATGTGGACACAGCGATTATGGCTGACAGTCAGGATCTTAAATGAGAGACCCTGCAAAGGTGGGTCCTCTCCAGTGGAGGCTCTGCTGCATAGAGAGCCGCAGCACCTGCTCCTGCAACCATTCTTTCCAGGATGGTGGGCTGGCATATGTGCTGCCAGAGGGACGAGAACTCCCTCTATTGGTGCCAATAATCTTTTTGTCTTTTCACCCATAGTATTGTGACTGCAGGCATATGGCCAATGTGTCGGCTTGCTGAATATTCACCGAATTTCCTACCAGTGTGCTTTCCCTGGGGGGAAAGTCACCCCAATGATGACCACTAACTGGACATGTGTATGGGTGGGGTTTTCGTGGCTAATAGTTGAAAGGATAGAGCTATGGGGACAAGCCTCAAGGTGTATTGAACGTCCAATAAGTACAATAAATAAGGATGCAAGTGTCAGCCATCCTCACTAAGGAAACATCATGGAATATCTCAGATGCATAGATTGTATGGTGAGAGACCCTGAAAGGGGTGGGGTGTGAAGAAAATGGAGTTGGTTTGGTCAGGCCCTATCGCCTCATATCCAGCTGGGTATGATTCAGCACATCCATTGTAAACAAGTTACCTAAGAGTAGAGTTAGTGCGCATGTGTGCCCATGTGACCCTTGGCTTGTTGCTGCTATTGTGTACTTTCGGTAAACAAGGCAGTGGCTCTGAACCCCTGGCTGGCAGAGCTCGCATCTGGAATAAACCGTGTCTATCCTGTTATCGGCTGCCAGCATCTTTTTTCAACTACCTGGCTCAGGACCTGCACAGGACTGGGTAGTGGGGTCTATCACCCAGCCCGACACAGACTAAGACAGGTATTACTATAATTATTTGAGAATGGCAACCTTTTAAAATGTGCTCTTACTACTGAGATTTGCATATCAAAATGCTAAATAAACAATATTTTGAAAAGAAAAAAATACCTTTTACCACAAAATGGCATTTCATTTAACAGCAATAATTCCAATGGTCGATGACTTTGCATCTAATTCACTAAATTTCTTAATAGAAAATGTTTTTGATGTTAAGGTCTGTGGGAGAATCTCAGGGTATGCCTAAAGTCCACACACAGCGTATTTAAAATATCACATGCAGCTATTTTCTGCAAGGGAAGGAATCATCTTTCAAAGCAATTTAAATAAACAAAAGAGGGAATGTTCAAAAGAATACATGGAACTATATCTTAATTTCTCTCCCTGAATTCCAACCGGCCAACCCTAACCTTACTCATTTCCCTGATTTTCTCCAGGTAAGATACTGTGCACATGGAGAAAAAACAAATGCTAATGAAGACTTTTTCTCACATTGCCTACCTTGTTACTCCTCATTACCCCTCAACACCCCTCATGTAGATTTGTCCTCTCACTCCTTCCCTTGTGTCCTGGACACATATGATAATAAGACAGTGAGACAGATGGCCCCTCTCAAGCAGCCCACATGGTAAAGGAAGATATGAGCAAGTAATTGTAGTGACATGATATAAGAACTTTGGTACAGATTTGGACAAAGTGCTGGGAAATCACAGAAGAACACTAACTTTTGCTGCAAAGGCCTTGGAAGATGTCACCCAGGAGTGGCGTTAGGAGAGTCTTGGAAGGTATGTAGGGGTTTAGCGAGTGGAGAGGGGGTACCAGAGATGGGATGCGGGCAGGATCATCTTAGGAGAGGCACTCATGGGCACCAGCAGAGAAATAAGGAGTGTGATCCGTTTAGGGAATGCTAACAGTTTGTAGTTTCTAAAAGAATATAGTTTTGCATTGTGCTTTAAAATGTATTTATTAGAACTACATACATATGGGCCAGCTGCCCCCCAAATAAAGAAAGAAAGAAACCTCTTGTTTATTTTCCTTGAAAAAAAGTCTGCAAAGAGTCAAAGGGTAGAAAAGGAAAACTCGTGCTCGCTTCGGCAGCACATATACTAAAATTGGAACGATACAGAGAAGATTAGCATGGCCCTTGCGCAAGGATGACATGCAAATTCGTGAAGCGTTCCATATTTTTTTGAAGTTGTTACAACAAGCAAACGGAAAGGACATTCTTGGGGGGGAGGGGAGAGAGGGAGGAGGGAGGGAGGTGTCGGTGATGGGCCATAATAATCATATACATTGTATATTGACAAAATAAAAATTTAACGAAAAAAAAAAAATAAAAATAAAAATGGAATTCACAAAAAAAAAGAAAAAAAAAAGAAAAGGAAAAGTCTAAGGTAATCTACATTACTTCTTATTTTGATTGTTTTTA
>NW_007728486.1:251217-252618 GCF_000696425.1 Galeopterus variegatus
AATCATATACATTGTATATTGACAAAATAAAAATTTAACGAAAAAAAAATAAAATAAAAATAAAAATGGAATTCACAAAAAAAAAGAAAAAAAAAAGAAAAGGAAAAGTCTAAGGTAATCTACATTACTTCTTATTTTGATTGTTTTTATTTTAACAAGACCAACAGAGCTATAGTATAGTTAACTATCACAAGATTTGTGAGCAATTCCTCTCCCTATGACAAACACAGCTCTCTATAACAAATACTTTCAGTGTACTTTCCTATAACAAACCTTTATAAGGTTCACATCTTGGAATGGAAACAGGAAGATGGTGGTTGGGAGTAGAGAAAGATAACATAGAATAGTAGGGATCCATTGTAAAGTCTTTGGCATGCCTGGAAACTATTGAAGGTTTCTAATCTGGTCATATGATTGGCTCCCTCCACACCACGTCTTCTCTAACTGTGACCTACAGGGGCCAGGCACTTAATGTAAATGATGAAAGAACCACATGGAGATGGGGATGAACTATGCATTTCTAAACGGGGCCTGCTCCAGGGGAATTTTACCATTTGAGATGATGACCCCAGATCTTTAAATTTTTAAAGAAGCCAGCTGCACAAAACTCCTAATTTCTAAATGTTGGCAACTAGTTTAAAACCAAAGTTTTCAGTACTCCGACACTCACTCTGTTGGCCAAACAACACATTTCTACAGGCTGGATTTGTCAGGATCTGAAGGCTTCCAGATTTTTACTCAGCACTAAACAATGCAGCAAAGTAGATAAATTGTGTGTGCGTTCTCAGTTTTATGAGCTAATTCCATTGAATTTTTAAACTAGATTTGAAAACCTAAAGTATTTAAAGGGTCAATTACTGGCAACACAGCTCAGGAGACAGACTGCACGTATTGACTGTGGTTACAAGTCTAACCGGGAGGACAGAAACTAATTTATTCAGTGACTTTGAATAAGGTCATTAACCATGAGTTTCCTTCAGTGTCTGCATTTGTAACACAAATATAGCAACTGCTAAGCTACCGTGGGAAGAACTAACTGAATGGATTTAAGACATTTAGTACTCTCCCCCAAAAAAGCGCTTTCAAGAATTCACAATAATCTCCGACTGGAGTTTTAAAGTTTGTCTCATTTGAACAGTTCTCATGAATTTTGGCAAAATTATTAGCAAGCTACAATGCCTGAAAATGGCAATGAAACACTAACAGCTGAATACAAGCTTTTGCAGCATTGTAAAATAAAATAAAAGAACAATAACAACAACAGATACTTCTCTTATAAATTATGATATACATTTTCCAGGAAAGAATACTTTTGTTTATTGCCAGTCAATATATATATATTTTTAATCGGTTCTTATATGAACTTCCTTATAAAGCACGGTAGAAAAGAAAAATATATCC
>NW_007728486.1:253000-254562 GCF_000696425.1 Galeopterus variegatus
TTTTTAATCGGTTCTTATATGAACTTCCTTATAAAGCACGGTAGAAAAGAAAAATATATCCCATATTTAAAAATCTCATTTCTCATAAGAAAATAAATTGAGATGAAGGGCTTGCCAGTTAGCTCACTTGGGTTAGCATGGTGCTAACACCAAGGTCAAGTGTTCAGATGCCCAAATCAGCCAGCTGCCTCCCAAAAATTATTGAGAGGAGAAAGTAATATTTATTTCTCTGCTCATCCTCTCAAGTGGCTGCATCTGAGATTTTGAATATGAATTATCTGCATAATATAATTCGTACTCAAGTCTATGAGGAATGCTTGTTTACGCGACAATTTATAGGAAGATACATTCAGTTCACTATAAAGTTAACTATAATGGGTTCTTTTTTATTTTGATGCCAGGGTCTATTTAATATTCCCATTCTGTATCTTTTAAAACTAAATGTGTGCAGCACAGATATGAAACGTAACTATAACTAACAGTTTTAGTTCAATTAATACATTTTTTTTTTTTTTTTGGTGGCTGGCTAGTATGGAGATCCAGGTCCGTGACTTTGATGTTATGAGCATGATGCTCTACCAAGTGAGCTAATTGGCCAGCCCTAATTAATATATTTTATATATTCCAAAATTACCACACGGTGTATGGTACCACATTTCCCCTGTTCATCAGCACAAAATTATTTTTCTGTTTTGGTATGGTTTGTTTTTGCTCTTTAGTAACTCCCTCAACCTCATCAGCCTATCAATGGTAATAAAAAATAATCCTTATGTTTCTCATTTGCAAAGTTTGTGATTTTTCTTCAGTATTATATTAGTTGACTTCTTTTCTTGAACCCCTGTAGCTAATTTCTCTAGAGAATACACAGCATTTACTTTGCAAAATCAATGCACTCATTACATTTTTGTGCATTGTACCTCTCATGACATGTTCCCCACTTCATTCCCACTTTTCACCTCTACCCCTTTCTCTTTAGCCAGAGACCTCCTGCTCCAATAATTTCATCCTTGTTTTGCTCCATTCTTATTTGCGTCCTTTTCTTGGCATTCCCCTGCTTCACATAGAACTGATTCAATTGGCATCTGCAAACATTTTTGACCCTCCACCCTCCTACACGTGGCCAGCTCACTACTCTGCCCAAGACCATCTTCTGACTGCTCCCTTTGTCTGCCTCGCCCACTTCCAAACTCCACCCCTTGTTTTTTATTGACCTTTAGGCTCGGAATTGCATCCCACGGACATTCACAAACCTCCTTGCTGCATTCCCGTAAATCATTTCCCCAGAAGGGCTTTCTAGTCTGGAAGTGCCTAGCTTTGTCTTAGGTCTGCTGGCCCACGTACAGCAATTCACTTTTCTTCCCTGCAAGAGTTTATTTGGTGGCTTATTTTTTTCTGGGGATTTTTTTTAAAAGAATAATCAGGGAGACTGCAAGAATATATGTTAAATAAGCATGCATAACTTTTTTTTTTTTTTTTGGCAGTTAGGGCTAGTGAGGGGATTCAAAACCTTGACCTTGGTGTTACAACACTGATCTCTAACCAACACGGCTAACCGGCCGGCC
>NW_007728486.1:255221-269421 GCF_000696425.1 Galeopterus variegatus
GCCCGATGGTCACATGGAGCAGTGATGGCAGAATCACAACTGTTTCTCACATATGGGAAACTTATATCTTTGCTATAGTGTTTTAATAAGCACTACTAGCATGGATGTTGAACTTTTATTAGTACCAGGTCAACACTCTAAAATGCTTTTATTTTTTTTCTTATTTTTTTATTTTTTTTTGTCCTTTTTGAGACTGGCCGCACTGTGCTCAGCCAGTGAGTGCTGCGAGTGCACCAGTCATCCCTATATAGGATCCGAACCGGCAGCAGGAGCGCTGCTGTGCTCCCAGCGCCGCACTCTCCCGAGTGCGCCACGGGCTCGGCCCTAAAATGCTTTTTAAAACTGTCTTAATTCTAGACATAAGAACACCTGGTTTTTAGAAGCCTTAAGTATTTTCACTCTGTGCAGTATATAAGACTTGAATGAAATTGGATGCCTTTAAACCTCTTTGGTTTTTTGTTTTGTTTTGTTTCTTTTTTGGCAGCTGGCCCTTACAGGGATTGAACCCTGAACCTTGGAGTTATCAGCACCACTCTAAGCAACCGATCTAGCCCGTCAACCCACCTTTAAATCTCTTTGAAAGCACACACACCCATTCACACATGCACAAAATGGGGCTGGTTGGCTTGCTCAGCTGGTTAAGAGTGCAGCCTTATAACAAGAAGGTCAGGGGATCAGATCCCCCTTCTGGCCAGCCACCAAAAAACAATATAAATAAATAAAAGTAAATATTTCTGAAAGTAAACACTATTATATATTTTTCAACTACAGCAATTACTAAACTAGCTTTTGGAGGAACTTTTTGTCATTTAATTGTGGCAATAGGGCTTCTGTGCAGTTTCCAAAAACTGAAATTCTATAGCTGTCTACATTCACTGTGATCAGATATGAACTAAATGCAAAAATAATAGTGATCAATAGAAATTACAAGCTTTGGACTCATTGCAAATGAAGGTCTCGGGCAGGCTGCCAAACTTCTCTTTGGAATGATAGCTCTCAGTCTGGGAAAAGATTGACACTAAATAAATCATTCATGGCTTTGCCCAAGGGCTCAAAAAAAAAAGTCCTTTGTCCTGAATTGTGAAAATAGTGAAGATAAAATATGGAGGTTCAAGGTCTTCATTTTAGTCTTCTCCAGTCATTCCATGGAGCACTATGTCCCCTCTCTCTAAACTTCAGTCATTTGAATATGAATAATGTTCAAATATAACTGTATATATTATTCCATGCCACTTATTCTCACAGTTACCCATACTGTCTGTTCTTTCTTTGTGTGTGTGTCTTCCAGCCACATTCTATGTGAAATTGCTAGAGGCAGGGACCATAGAGTATATTAATCTTTCCTGCCACTTCATCATTAGGATAAGGCAAATGGGAAGTACATTAATTCATTCAAAGCATACCTACCATGTGCCCAGCACTGCCTGGAGTTCTAAAGATACAAAGGTGAACAAGACACTCTCCCACCCTCAGAAGACTGAAATCCTGTAGGAGAGAGTCAAGCAAACAGATAGTCAAGCACCAAGAAGTGTGACAAGTGTGATCATTGAAGCCAAGATTAGGGATCCTGAGAGCACATTTGGAAGAACTTAAGTTGGTCGTACATAGTCTGAGATGAGCTCTTTGATGTAATCTGGAGAGGGGTAGGACTTAGACAGTAAAAAAGGGTGGGGGGCGGGGGAGAGGATGCAGAGGATTTTCCCACACAGCTTAAACAGCATCCTCAGAGGTGAGAAAGAGCAGAGAGAACATGGAAACAACAATAGATAATAAATTCCTCAGTATATTTGGAGATTATAATGGTGGTGTGTATGGAAGGTGGGGAAGGACAAGCTGTACTGTCCCAAAATGAAGGTCTAAACATGAGCAGAGCCAAAGAGATACAAGAAGATTGGTCTTGCATCTTGAGCATAACTGAAGGTAGCTGGAGGTCCTGAGCAGGTTTGTGACGTGATTGTGGCTGGGCTTTGCAAAGGTCTTCTGACTGCACTGTAGAGAAACGGCTGAGGTAGGCTCAGGGGCTATAGCCGTCATCCNTAGTCTGAGATGAGCTCTTTGATGTAATCTGGAGAGGGGTAGGACTTAGACAGTAAAAAAGGGTGGGGGGCGGGGGAGAGGATGCAGAGGATTTTCCCACACAGCTTAAACAGCATCCTCAGAGGTGAGAAAGAGCAGAGAGAACATGGAAACAACAATAGATAATAAATTCCTCAGTATATTTGGAGATTATAATGGTGGTGTGTATGGAAGGTGGGGAAGGACAAGCTGTACTGTCCCAAAATGAAGGTCTAAACATGAGCAGAGCCAAAGAGATACAAGAAGATTGGTCTTGCATCTTGAGCATAACTGAAGGTAGCTGGAGGTCCTGAGCAGGTTTGTGACGTGATTGTGGCTGGGCTTTGCAAAGAATAGATAATAAATTCCTCAGTATATTTGGAGATTATAATGGTGGTGTGTATGGAAGGTGGGAAGGACAAGCTGTACTGTCCCAAAATGAAGGTCTAAACATGAGCAGAGCCAAAGAGATACAAGAAGAAGATTGGTCTTGCATCTTGAGCATAACTGAAGGTAGCTGGAGGTCCTGAGCAGGTTTGTGACGTGATTGTCTTCTGACTGCACTGTAGAGAAACGGCTGAGGTAGGCTCAGGGGCTATAGCCGTCATCCAGGTGAAAGCAGGAGGGTAATGGTGGAGGGGATGGAGAGAAGTGGATGCACTGGCTTGTTATTTGGTATGTGGAATACATGGAAAAGACATGCTGGATGATTATGTGTGACGGATGTGGGAGAAGGCTGGTCAAGAGGACACTCGTGTCTCCAGTTGAGTCAACTGAATGTAGGCTAATAATTCTAGAGCAGTTGTCCTCAAAGTGCAGATGAGCAGCAGCAGAAGCCTGGAAACTGGTGAAAAATGGAAATCCTTAGGTCCCACCCAAGACCTGGTGAGGGAGAAATTTCGGGGGTGGAGTGATTTGTGTTTTAACAAGCCCTCCAGCTGATTCTGATGCACACTCAAGTATGAAAATGTGCTAGCACGTGGTCTTCAAACTATTTTGCACAGTATGAAAGGGGGATGGGATGGGAAAGAAAAGGATGATACTTTGACCTGGAAGCATATTCTCAGATCATTTTAGCCTCCAGCTGATTCTGATGCACACTCAAGTATGAAAATGTGCTAGCACGTGGTCTTCAAACTGTTTTGCACAGTATGAAAGGGGGATGGGATGGGAAAGAAAAGGATGATACTTTGACCTGGAAGCATATTCTCAGATCATTTTAGAAAAGAGTACTCATGGAAGTTTAGGATCAGATAAATGATTTCTAAAAATGTACTTGCCCAGGAGCCCTTTGTAACTTATTCCCAAGAGAGGCTACCATGTCTGAAGACTACTAATCTAGAACAAAGGTGGATGGCTTTCCTTAAGTCAGAGGACAGAGAGAAAAGAGAAGGATGGTGTCTGTGCATGTGAGGGTATGATAGCACTCTGGGGCCCCTTTGCTGGGTGTGCTTTCCCACCATGTCCACCAGAGACCTTCTCATAGCAGGCTCCTTCTTATCTCACATCTCAACTGAAGTGTCATCTCTTCAAACATTCTTGACCACCCCTTCTTAAGTAGCTACCTAGTCCATTATCATATATTCTCAGTGTGGCATTTTTTACCATCTGATATTTCTTTTTTCTCTTCTTTCCTTCCTCCCTCCTTCCTTCCTTATTTCTATTTTGATCTCTTCCAGACTAGAATGTCAGCTCTATGACAGCTGGAACCATTTCATCTGCAAACCTAGGACAGTGCTTAGCCCATAGTTTGACATCGAGTATATGTTTGCTGAATGAATAAATTAGAGAAAAAAGAGAATATCAAGAAGTTGAGGACATTCTTGTCTGGTGGCTTGTAATTTTTTGTGAAGTAGGAGGCCAAGTCACCTATTGAGACAAGAGATAGAAATGGTGGTGCGGGCAAGTCGAAGAGAGTCGAGTTTTGGGAGGTGGGATGGAAGAGAGAGATGACAAAAAGAACATAGAGTAATCATTGGGCAGTATTTAGACCCTGGAATATAAAAGATACAGCTGATTGTATGAATAAATAAATAAAAGCATGTCATTCAGGTGTCACTGTTTTGAAGTGGACTTCTGAGAAATTAGGCTGAGTCACAGACCTGGTAGACCACAGAGTAATTGCCCCCAAGACCGTGTTACTTTATTATACATTATATATATATAAAAGATCAGAATATTATATGAGTTTTATAGAAATGATTAAGGTTTAAGAATCTTGAGATGGAAAGATTATTTTGGCTTCTCCACGTAGACCCGAGGTAATCAGAAGGGTCCTTACTAATGACAAAGGGAGGCAGTAGAGCCAAGTCAGAGAAGGATCTGAATACAGTAGCACTGGTCAGAGTGAAGGAAGAAAGGGAATGTAAGCTAAGGAATGCTGGTGGCCTTTAGAATCTGGAAAAGGTAAGGTAATGAATCCTTCCCTAGAGCCCTTCTGGAAACCTTGATTTTAGGACTTCTAATTCCCAGAACTGTAAGATAATACATCTGTGCGTTTTAAGCCACTAAGTTCGTGATGACTTAGTACCACAGCAATAAGAAATAAGAACAATAAAGAAGAACTTTTTCTACGTAGACTGTGCTTCTCAAACTCCACGGTGCAATCATCTGGGATTGTGCTAAAATGCAGCCCCTGATTCAGTAGGTCTGGGGTGGTAAGACCTGGGGCCTGCATGTTTAACAAGCTTCCAGGCAGGGCCAGTCCTATTGGGCTGCAGACCATGCTCAAGCAGGAAAAATGCAGAATGCTCTGTGAAGACAAGTGAGAGAAATAGCTACTGTGGGCATATAGCAGGAGTGTATTTCTTTTGCGTAGTCTTTCTGAGGTTATAAGTTTCTATTGCATCTTATAAACACAGAAATGCTATGAGGCAGGTACTGGTATCATTTCCTCTTACTGCCAGAGAAACATATGTTCAGAAAGGGGCAGCGATTGGCCCAGGCTGCACAGATGGGGTATTATGTTTGCTTTATGATAGAATCAGGCCTTGAGCTCAATTTCTGTTTGTTTGTTTGTTTCCAAGTTCTCTTCACTATGAAAAAGTAAATATTTATTTATTTAAAATTTTTTTTCAGCATCCAAAATCTTTTTCATAACAGGGAAGGATCCAGGGTTTGTTTTTGTAGTCACAGCTGGCCCGTTGGCCTCTTGCACTTGGACTTCCAGCCCTTGGATTGTAGATAGGGTTTGGTGTGGCTGTGCAGGGTTTCCAGGTCCTTGCTGAAATGCCAGTACACCTCTCCACCCTTGCAAGGACCAGAGAGCAGGAGAGTGCCACAGTCCTTGGGGGAGTCCAGGGCCAGCTGGATGAAGGTGAGAATCTTGCCCCTGGCCTTGGGGATGTGGCTGAAGCCTGGCTGGTCCCATGCAATGCGCACACTTTCAGTCTGGGCACCTCCGGAGCCCAGAAGCCATCTGTTATGGTCCCCACAACCACAGCCTTTGTTTTCCTGGCCAAGAAGCTTCATCTTCTAGAACATCTGGGAAAAGGACAAGGGTGGCCAGTTGGTGCGACTCATAAACAACCTGTTCAGCACAACTTGGCGGAAGGTGGAGTTGGTTCATCTGACCAGATATCTGCCCAGCTTGGCCAACAGCCTTAGGTAGATGTCCTGACTATTGGGCTCCTTGCACTAAACCTTTCAGTCCTTGTTGTGGTGGATGTCAACTCCCACGCTGTTGCCTTCTGCCCATCCACGTCTGGAATGACAAAGTTAATGTTTAAAATCAAGCTCCAGAAACAGCCAACTATCCATTAACTCAGAAGCATCAGTGCTATTCAAGGACAGGATGTACAGAGTGCCATTAAAGGACCAACAGCAACTCCTGTGGAATTTATCTGACATGTGAACAGACAGGAAACAGAGATGAACTATGTATGGTTTTCCATTTTGAGACATGACCAAAATGGTGATTGTGTTTCAGGTCATCTCAGACATGCCTGCAGTGTGAGTCAATTTGCTCTGATCCAGCTGCCTTTTTTTTTTTTAAAGATGACTGGTAAGGGGATCTTAGCCCTTGGTTTGGTGGTGTCAGCACCACGCTCTCCTGAGTGAGCCATGGGCCAGCCCCAGCTGTCTTGATAGTGAATAAATTTGAAGTATTTGATAAATTTGATACTAAATTTGAAACATTTTGTCAAATTCTGATATTTCTCTTTTCCCTAAAACTTTTACTGTATTTAGTCAACATTTATTGAGCACCTACTGTGTGACAGAGCACTATGCCAGACACTGTAGAATTAAATATAAATAATACATTGTCTCTGCACTCTGGAGTTTTACTGCATGTAGAAAAGAGATAAAGGCAAAATACCAAAACTATATATATATATATATATATATTTTTTTTACTGCATGTAGAAAAGAGATAAAGGCAAAATACCAAAACTATATATATATATATATATATATATAAAATTTTTATTTTTTATTTATTTTATTTATTTTTTGTGACCGGTAAGGGGATCACAACCCTTGGTGTGGTGTGATCTGCACCACGCTCAGCCAGTGAGCACACCGGCCATCCTTATATAGGATCCAAACCCGCAGCCTTGGCGCTCCCAGCGCCACACTCTCCCTAGTGAGACATGGGGCCGGCCCCAAAACTATATTTTGATGCATATAAGTTTAGGACTTTGAAAGATTGAAGAAAGGCTTGATGAACTCTAGAATAAAAAGATATTAAACACAAGGGGTTTTGTTTTATTTTGCCTCAGAGGCAGTTTTGTATATGTCAAAGATTCTATTGAGATTTTTTTTAAAAATTAATGTTCAATTTATTAAAGTCACAAATTAAAAATCTTAGCTTTTCCCTAAGGTTTTAAAGTTTATAACCTAAAATTCTTATTCTACTTTGAGCAATTGTTCACTGTTGCTTCTAGAGAGCCTGTTATTAATACTGAGCTTGGCTTCATTTATAAACTTTATGTCTTTAAAACTTAAAACTGTATTTGCAAGTTTAATATATTTGATTTCCTTCAGAAGTATTTTGATCTAATAAACAAAACCTCCCAGAGTAATAGGTAGTCTTTGTAAAGGTAATAAATTAAACTTTTAAAAACAGTAAAGTTTAAGTTCACAAATGTTCCAGCTCAGGAAGATTTCAACTTAAAATCACAAGTCTAAGTCAATTAATCAATTTTGCATATTATAGGATTCAATCCCTGTACTGTCCAGCTGCCAAAAAAAAAAAAAAGAAAAGAAAAGAAAAAAGAAAAAGAAAGTTTTGCATTTTAATGTTATAAGGCTGAAGTTCTAATAGAGCAACTCATTTTACACCTTAAAAATAAATAAGAACAGAAATTCATGCACATTTCCTAACACAAAAATGTTAATACTATGGTTTTGATTCTCCTAAACATTTAGAAACTTCCTGAAACTGAGAAGATGCTTACCTGCTAAGAAAGATGTTTCACGTGTCCAAGGCAGTTTCATCCATTTTAATGATATATCAGTGTGGTGTGTGATGTGGATTGTGGGGAAGTTGTTGGGGGTGGAGCGGGGGTCATGTGGGAACTGTCTGTATCTTCCACTCATTATTGCTGCAAACCTAAAACAGCATGAAAAAATAAAGTCTATTTAATTGAAAGAAAAAGCACAAGCACAAACAGCGCAAAAGCACAAGGAAGAGAGAAAAAAGTGACCTTCTCTGTTTACAGGAGATTTTGGAGAAGATGTTACATTCTTGTCCACAAGCCCATTTATAGTTTCTGTGTCAATGACTCCATAACGTCAAGATGCAGGCTATTTCCCTGGATTCATGTTATATGTATCACCTAACTCTTGAGCCTCTTGAACTCTACAGTCGGTACAAGTTGGTCACTTGATTGGATTTTGCAAAACACTGGCTTTTAAGATAAGTCGGGGTTTCTCATTTATATGTAAAGATCTCTGAACCTTACTAAATCCCTGTTATTTTACATATTTTGTAGGCTTCCAAAAAGCGATATTAAAAGTGTATTTCTTTGAATCAGAGATGAAACAGGAGCCATACAACTGATGCCACAGAAATACAAAAGATCATTAGAGACTATTATGAACAATTATATACCAGCAAACCGAAACCTAGAGGAAATGGATAAATTCCTGAACAGTTACAACTTACCAAAATTTAATTATGTAAAAAGTAAAAACAAAATCTGAACAGACCAATGGCAGGTAACAAGATTGAATCCCATCAAAGAGAAGCCCAGGACCAGATGGCTTCATGGCTATATTCTACCAAACTTTTTTTTTTTTTTTTTTTTGTCTTTTGTCTTTTTCCGTGTCCGGCAACGGATCGCAACCCTCAGTGTTGTCCCCACACCGGACCGGGGACCGGCAACGGGATCACAACCCTTGGCGTTGCTCCTGCACCTCGCTCAGCCAGTGAGCGGGAACCGGTCTGTATGTGGGATCCGAACCCTCGGGCGGGAGCGCCGCCGCGCTTCCCAAGTGGCGCACTTATCCAGTATGCCACCGGGCCGGCCCTATTCTACCAAACTTTGAAAGAAGAACGAATACCAATTCTTCTCAAATTATTCCAAAAAATTGAAAAAAAGTTGGGAACGTTCAAAATCTTCTCTTCTTGCTAATTGAAAGTATACAATAAAGTGTTGTGAATTTTAGTCACCCTACAGTGCTATAGAGCATTAGGTATTATTCCTCCTGTCTAGTTGTAAGTTTATATCTGTTGCTCTTTCCCTCCTGTCCCCCGTATCTCCCTGGCCTTTCCAGCCTCTGATAAATGCCATTCTACTGTCCTACTTCTATGTGCTCAACTTTCTTAGCTTCTACATATGAGTGACAGTATGTGATGTTTGTCTTTCTGTGCTGGCTTATGTAGCATAATGTCTTCCAACGATGCCCATTTTTAAAATAGTATGTTTGTGGTTAAGTCATATATCCCATTCCAGGGCAGGGGTTAAGTTAGCTTCCCCAGAAGCACATAGATTTCCAAATGGAAACTGGGTGCTGTTCTAAAATGCTGGGGAAACAATCATATATGTGCAACTCTAGCACGAAACCAAAGAGATAGGAGCCAGGTTGTTGAAGGCCTTAACCCTAAATGGGTGATAGAGAGTAACAGATCAATCTTAGAGGGGAGTGTTAAGTGGTTAAATTTATGTGTTAGAATTTTTTTTTTGAGGTGTGGAATGCACTGAAGCTGTGTGTGCCTCGAGGTAGATGAGGAAGCAGTGACAGCATCCTGGAGAGTGAAACTGAGGAATTTGAGCTCGACTATGGCTGTGGCAGTGACAGGGAGAATGGGAAGGAGAGGACAAATAACAAAGTATAAGAATTACAAAACAACAACAAAAGCATTGAGGATGTTTTTCTTATTTCTCTCATTGGTAACCATATATCAGGGAATAAAGGATACTAGAACATGAGTTTGGAGGCAGGGTGGGGTACAGCTGGTGGATTATTTTGGACATGTTGAATTAGGGATGTCTATAAATCAGCCTGAAGGAAATGTCAAGCAGGCAAGTGAATTTGGGGACATATTAGATTTAGACTGAGGGCAGAGAGAATTATCATCATATAGGGAGAAATTAAAACCAAAAACAGGATTAGAGTAGCCTCAACGTTTAATATAAGATTGGGCACTTCTGTAACAAAGCCTATAGATTATTTCTTCTCTAAGTTAATTGTTAAGTAACTACTGCGGTTCTGATTCCCTAGTGTGGCTCAGTTTCAATCAATCCTTGTTGTTATTTTAATTTCTCAAATTGACAAACTATTTTGTGTATGATTTTATAAAGGCCAGCATGGGGATCCAATAATCTCTTAATAAGGATTTTTCCTATGTTTATAGAAGTAACATTTGCTAATGACAGACCTGAAGGTTGAATTTGAAGTTCTTCTGAGAATAATTCATTCATTTTTTTTAAACACTGCAGCAGTTTTCAAATGCTTCTGTAACAGATTACTACAAACTTAGTGGCTTAAAACAACACAAAGGTATTATCTTGCAGATCTGGAGGTCAGAAGTCTTAAAATCAAAGTGTTGGCAGGACTGCATTCCTTCTGGAGGCTCTATGGAAGAAAAATTTCCTGGCCTTTTCCAGCCTCTGGAGGCTGCCTACATTTCTGTCTCTATAGGTTTGCCTTTTCTGGGCATTTCATATAAAAAGAATTATAAAGATGGTGTTTTTTATGTCTGGTTTCTTTCACTCAGCATAATGTCTTTGAGGTTCGTCCATGTTGAAGCATGTATTTCCTTTTTATTAATAAATAGTATTCTATTGTATGAATGTACAACATTTTGTTTATCCATTTACTCAAACTATCAATATTCACTATTAGATCACGCTTAGAAAATGTATTCTGAGGAACCTACCAGATGTAGTCAGGTCTGGGGTACCCAGGATGGAGTCACATCTGCTCTTTTTTATATTTGGGGATTCTTGGATAAGCATTCCTTCCCTGGAGTGGACTCAAAAGCTGGACTCAGCCTGAATCTTCTGGTCGGGAGTCCTGGGTCAGTGACTCAGGGCTCAGTCTCTCCTGCCCTCATCTCTGAGGTTGTGGTGGATGAAATCCAGCATCTACAGGCAGGAAAGCCCTGCACCAATTGGCAAAAACACTCACCCCTTGGCAGTCATCTGAGGGTGGCATAAGTAGAAGGTCTCTGTCAACAGGATGACAGTTCAGTATACCCAGCAACAAAGCTTGGGAATGTCCAGCTTCTCATGCCTGGCAGGCTTCCTCAGTCTTGGTAAATTAACAATTCTGCCTTTCTGTGTTTCTAGGGTGCCTTGGCTTAGGCCTGAACAACGTATTTGGGTTATGTAACTAGCTCTTATTTCCTTTGATTTACATTTACTGAGCATCAATTATGTGCTAGGCTATTTGCATACACTGCCTGATTAAATCCTTGCAATGATCTTAAAAAGTGGCTTCTATTATACTTATTTTACAGATGGGGAAATTAAACTTCACAGAGTTTAAGTTATTTGTCCAAAATTACCCAGGCAATAAATAAATAGTAAAATCAAGATTTGAACCCACTTTCTCTAGGGCCAATTTTCCCTACATACTAACAAGCTACTTTGAAGAAGTATCAATAAAAAAAGGCAGACAGGGGATAGAGGGGAATTTACTTTATTATGGTAGAATGATGGGGAGGGTTGGAACAGGGCTTTTCCAGTGTTTTGGGGGGATAGAAAAGGGGCCAAGGATGGATACCTGTCAGAATCATGAGGGTGGGGGATGTGTTATGGAAAGAGGCTCCCACCTGTTCGGGTTGAAGGGGCTCCCAGGGTGATCCCATTAGCCTCTGTTCCCCCATTTTATACCATTGCTTGGTTTATAACCTAGCTACATAAATTACTGCAAGCATCAGATAGTTTTTAAAAGATGTTAAATAATTAATACTCCATTCTGTTATATTGAAAATAGATAATAAATGGAAATGTAAAATATTAAGAGACCTCCCAGGATCTTAGCTGCCGTGGATTCTGAGGCATAGAATGACCACACCATCTGCTCTTATCAATAAACTACTTGGCTTCCCAACCTTGATTCACACTTTTTCCTCTGTCCAAATATTTTTCTTCTATATTTGGGTTGCTTGAATCCTTCTCACCTTCATTTCTCATCATGAATATCAGGTCCTCCTAAGAGGCCTCCCCTGTCCACCCACTTTAAAGTAGGTTATTTCCTTTCTTAGAGCATCTTTTCTTAACCTCCAAATCCTTCATCACAATTTGTGATTATATATTTGTTTACAGACTTGTTCATTGTCCGTCTTGGGCCTCACCCATTACACTGCAAGTTCCCTGAGGGCGGGGAGCAAGTCTGCTTTGATCAACACTGTAGGAGGCGTCTTCAAAAGTTCATGGAAAGAGGGGCTGGCCCGTGGCTCACTCAGGGGAGTGTGGTGCTGATAACACCAAGGCCATGGGTTCGGATCGTATATAGGGATGGCCGGTTCGCTCACTGGCTGAGCGTGGTGCTGACAACACCAAGCCAAAGGTTAAGATCCCCTTATTGGTCATCTTTAAAAAAAAAAAAAAAGGTTCATGGAAAGATTAGTATTACATTTTAATTCTATTTTTCTATGAACTTTTTGAAGTACCCTTGTATAACCACCTGCTAGCGTAGTGCTTAGTACTTAAAAAACTCAATGAAATACGAACAAATCTCTATCACAAACAAATCACTGACTAAATATCTATGAAATACCAAGGAATGCTTTTGCAAACCTTTACAGTTTGCCTTTATGATATCTTTACCAGTACCCTGACGAGTAAACTATGTGGTGTTGTTTGTTATAAAGAATTTGGTATCTAAATTTATAGGTGCAAATATTGCCTCTGCTGCTGTGGACAAATCTCTTAGCTCCTCTGAGTTCGAGCTTCTGTATTAATTATTGTTGGGTTGAGATTACCTACCTACATTTGATACTTGTACTTGCGAATTTCAAATGAGGCTTTGTATGCAATAGAGCTTTGTCAACTGTGACCTGCTGCACAACTGTCACCTATTGTCTCACATTCAAAGGATGTGAAAAAAATCAGCAGTCCTCTCTTTCTCCCTTCTTTTGTCTTCTGAACTTCTAGAATATATCACAGAAGAAAATAGTAAGAAAACAAATAGTTCAGAATCAAAGATGGTCTGTTAAAGAAAGAGCAACAATCAATACTCACAGTACCTCAGCACTCAAAGAAGCAGAGAATTCTAATGGCCACAGGCAAATTATGTCCTCTGAGGATCCTAGATTCAAGAAGACAGAGGGGAGCAGCCTTGTGAAAGAGGTGAAACAAAGGCTTTTCAAATGCTCCAGAATCACTTGGAGACTGAGATATTACCCTGGTATGGTTATTAAAGTTGATTTCTCCAAACCATTTACTCAAAGGGGCCACCTAAGGACAACTGGCTACCTACATTCAAGTTACATTTATTTTTAAGAACATAGTTTGAAAAAGGCTGGTAATAATTTCTACATGTGCTTTTATATCGGAGACTTATAGGATCAATTTTTTTTTTTTTTTTAGTAAAGATGGCTAAGAAGGAAGGTTTAAAATGTTGGTTCATAATATGCAAAGGAAGACTACACATTCGCTAGCTGCATTTAAATTGCATCATGTAATATGTGGTATTTTTCCCTCTTCTGGATTTACTTTAAAAATATTAACAAGTGGGATAGCTGTTCCATATTTTCAAAGTGGTTAACAATGAACTTCTAACTTAAATACTTGTAACGTTTATTAATACCACTATAATCTTTGTTTGGAGCTTCTTTAGCTACCGATGATGTTTAAAAAGTACTTTAAAAAATATAGGAAACTAAATTTAATAAGTACTTAAAATAATGACAAAATTTACAATAAAGAAAAGTGTTTATGCTAATATTAAGGCCAGAATGTTAAGAAACTGCGTTGCAGGGTTTGTAAGGGTTTGCTTGGGAAAGCGGAGGTTTGCAGCATAACATCTGATTTCGTGTGTCTGTGCCAAGGGGTTTTGCTTTTTGTCTTTTTCTTTTTTATAAGCGACCACTATGGTGACGTGTTTAATATGGATGAGTTCGACCTCCTGGGAGTTATCGGATACACACCATTTTTGAATACAAATGACGTTTAGTCAACTTGGTAAACACGTAGAATTTGGGAGATTAACATCTTAATCGACTCTAATCTCAGTATTTTCTGCTTCCCGCACTTTTTTTGTCCAAAAAAAGTTTGATAAGCCAACGTTGGGAACGACAGCTAACGTTCTGTCATTAGTCAGGTCTGTGTGACAGATAAAGCAGGGCCATGTGTGACAACCTTTCCCAAACCATATGCTCAAGCACATTGACAGTGTTCAAGGAGAGAATCAATTATTCAAGAAACAGAACAATACATTCATTCAACAAATACTTACTGAAGACCGTGCGGAAGCGGGCAGAGGGGCGCGGAACGTGCTGTGCAGGGGGCCATGATCTCGTGACTTCTCTACACCGGAATTTGGCTTCCGTTTTTCCCGGTGTAATATGTTCTTCCTTTTTGCTAACTTTTCTTGTGGCAGGTGCGGGAGCTTTGAAGTTCCGTGTGCATCTTCCAGCGGACGCTTTCTTCAGGGGGAGACAACGCATTCCGTTCGCACGGTGGAGATGGGAGTCCCTAGACGGCGGACACGCTTTTCGCGCGCGGGTCCAGGGAGGAGCGGCGGGGGG
>NW_007728486.1:270339-276943 GCF_000696425.1 Galeopterus variegatus
CCCGCCCCGCCGCCTGACTTGCCGGAGAGCCTCCCCGGCCCTGCGGGGCGGCGAGGGCCAGCATGGCCTGAGCGCGCCAGGCGGCGGCGCAGCGGCGGGATCGCAGCATGGGGAACCAGGACGGGAAACTGAGGAGGAGCGCGGGCGATGCCTCGCACGAGGGCGGCGGCGGCGGCGAGGATGCTATGGGGCCCAGGGATGTGGAGGCCACAAAGAAGGGGAGCGGGGGAAAGAAGGCGCTGGGCCAGCGCGGCAAGGGGGCCGGGGGCGCCGGCGGGGAGCCCAGCAAGAGAAAGAGCAAGTCTGACTCCAGAGCCTCGGTGTTTTCCAACCTGCGGATCAGGAAGAACCTGTCCAAGGGGAAAGGCGCCGGCGGCTCCCGCGAGGACGTGCTGGACTCCCAGGCCCTGCATACCGGGGAGCTGGACAGTGCTCACTCCCTGGTCACCAAGACCCCGGACCTCAGCCTCTCTGCGGACGAAACGGGCCTGTCGGATACCGAGTGTGCGGACCCTTTTGAGGTGACCCGTCCAGGGGGTCTTGGGCCCGCCGTGACTGGGGTCGGGGACCGGGCGGTCACCGAGGATTTGGAAACTGCGCCAGGAGCGCAGGATGGACAAAGGACCAGTTCGGGCTCGGACACGGATATCTATAGCTTTCACTCCGCTACGGAGCAAGAAGATTTGCTTTCAGACATCCAGCAGGCGATCCGCCTGCAGCAGCAGCAGCTCCAGCTCCAGCAGCAGCAGCACCGGCTGCAGGGCTCTGAGGAGCCTGCAGCGACCCCCACGGCCGCCTCCCCTCAGCCCGGGGCCTTCCTGGGCCTTAACCAGTTCCTGCTGGGGCCGAACGGCCGAGCTGCGGAGGTCCCTGGTAGTCCGGACACAGAGCAGGCGCTGTCCGCACTCTCGGACCTGCCCGAGAGCCTGGCCGCCTCGCCCCCGGTGCGCGAGCAGCCGCCATCCCCTGGTGGCCGCCTCGCCCCTGAGGCGCCCGGCCTCCCGGCGGCCCAGCCGTCAGCCTCAGACTCGCCATCGTCCACGGCCTTCCCGTTTCCCGAGGCCGGGCCGGGGAAGGGCGCAGGTGGAGCCCCGGTGCAAGGGGCTGGGGACACGGATGAGGAGGTCGAGGAGGATGCTTTTGAGGATGCTCCCCGAGGCTCCCCGGGGGAGGAGTGGGGTCCGGAGGTGGGAGAGGCCCCGAAGAGGCTGGGAGAAGAGCCAGAGGCGGGGCCTGGCAACCCTGCGGACACCTCCCTGCCCGGCAGCCCCGCGCCCAGCCCGCGCTGCTTCAAGCCCTACCCACTTATCACCCCCTGCTACATCAAGACCACCACCCGGCAGCTCAGCTCGCCCAATCACTCCCCGTCTCAGTCCCCCAGCCAGAGCCCCCGGATCAAGAGGCGGCTGGAGTCCTCCTTGAGCCGGGGACCCAGAACTGCCTTGGTCTTCGCTCCCGCCGCAGCCAAAAAGCACCGGGCCGACGGCGGCCTTGCGGGCGGCCTCAGCCGCTCCGCAGACTGGACCGAGGAGCTGGGCGCGCTCTCGCCTCGGGCCGGAGGCTCTGTGCACCTGCTGGAGCGCGGGGCGGCAGCGGACGGCGGCGTGGGGGTCTCACCCACAAAAATTTATATGAGTATTGGCAGGTTTGCGATAAATATTTGAATGATTAAAATTTTCAAATGCAATTTGAAAATTTTAAAATCTTAAGTTCTGTTATTTTAATAAATAGGGTATCTACAGAACATTACTTAGATGAAATTTGTCAATGAGGACAACTACTTCTTAGATGGCTAAATGTTGTTAATGTTGTGGTAGCTTCTTCTATTGACCACATTTTTATTTTCATCCATAGGTTATCTTTTATTTTGCATGTATTGAATCTTATACTTAAGAGTAGCCTCTTCTATTTTAAAACGTGCTGTTTTTCCCATTTCTTTTCCTCCCTTCTCTTTATTGTATAGAATATTTGAAGGGAATATTTGTAATCTTATATGCACTATATAAATTGTAATAAAACAAAGACAATTTTTAATGGACAAAAATAGGGAAGTTATTGAGTTAGTTTTTGTGAATTTAACGTTGATGAGAAATCATGTGTTTTTTTACTTAGGTAACATTCATTTATATATTTTTCTAAAGATGAGAATAATTCACCATAATTAAGATTATCAACCAAAATATTAATGCTATTCCTAGTAGCATAAGACTTTGGGAATTTATTCATTTCATTTATTTAATAAATATTTACACATACATATATATGTATACACATATGTATATACTTGTTGTGCATGTATGTGTATATAGATGTATATATGTGTGTGTATATATTATATATGATGTTATATATACTGTGTATATATATAGGGTAGTCACATTGTGCCAGGGACTATGCTAGATGGTAGGCAATACACAGGCCATTAAATCATGGTTCTGCCTTTCCAAGACTTAATGAGTGAAGAGGACACATAAAATAACTACAGTGCACAGGTAATATGTACATGAGGGTACTTCAAAAAGTTCATGCAAAGATTCGTATTATTATTATTATTATTTTTTTGAGACCAGCCGCACTGTGCTCAGCCAGTGAGCGCACCGGCCATCCCTATATAGGATCTGAACCCGCGTCGGGAGCGCTACTGCGCTCCCAGCGCCGCACTCTCCTGAGTGCACCACCGGGTCGGCCCAAGATTCGTATTATTTTTTAATTCTGTTTTTTCATAGACTTTTTGAAGTACCTCGTATGTATAGATATGCAGGACAGTGCGCTGGGAGCATCCAGGAAGTCGTGGCTTATCTCCTTGGCAGGAGATGAGGGGAGAGGACTTGACAGAGGAGGACTGAATAAGAGCCCTGAAAGATCATAGAGCCCTAAATAGGTTGAAGTTTTGTCTTCTTAAAAAACACCAAAAATCAAACAAGCAATATAACCTAGTCTTGGAACTTGCATTTCATTTTAATTTGTTAAATATTTCCAGATTTGAAATTTGGGACTCTTAAAGGAGTTCTGTTCAGGAAGCACCTATGTGTTGTTGACCACTCCAGACAGAATTTTTTACTATGCGAAGTAAAGGAGCAGAGCTAGTTGTTTTAGTATGGACATCACCAACTTTGTATTCGATAGTTGGATATAGCTGATCATTGACCAGCAGATACATTTTTGTGTGGCAGCTTTTATATATTTACCTCCTTCACATAGCATTGTTCAGAAAAAAAGAATCAGTAGGTTTAACCTAACCTTGTAGCTGGTGGGAAAGTGGAGGCAGAGAAAGAAGTGGAATAACTTTCTCAAGGTCACACTGTGATTCATTCAGAGGCAGATCCAGAAATAGCAGCTGAGACTACTGATTCAAGTCTGAATATCGTTGTTTATTCATGTGTGAATGCAAGACAACATATGGAGTAAAAACTGTTTTTAAAAGATGTTATAGGATTTAAGGCCTTCACTTATGAGATTGTTCGTTTTCTGTTTTTTGATAAGATGTACTCCTTTAGTGGTTGAACATGTGATCTTCTTGGGGTGGATGAAGGGCAACCGTTGGCCAGAGTGGCCCAGATTTCCTCTAGGCAACTCTCATGGAGACTGTTCTTATAGTGGCAGAGTGAATCCAGATGGACACAGGCCCCTGTTTCTCAGCTTTTGACTCTTTTCTTGTCACCTGGAGTCGCATGGGCTTCCTTACCATCCTCTGCTGTTTTATGGGTGTGTAGGAAATTACCAGAGGCTTGAACAGCTCTAGCATTGTCCTTAGGGAAATTGGTTTTTAGCCTTCATTTGAATCTATTGCCAGCTGCCTTTGAAGAAAGTGATCACTATATCTATAAGCTTCCATAAACATCTTTTATTTTTAAACCATGGAATGAGGGCAGTCAGCTCTGCAGGAAAGAAGAGATGTTTTTCACTTTCTATTGCATTCCAAATATAGGGAGAAAATTCAAGTGAAAAGGGATTTCTGTGGCACATGTTTGTGTCTCTTTGGTAGAGATAAAAACATCTAGCAAAGAGGGAGACCAAAACTGTCTCTTGTTTTAGCTACCAAGAAACTGATGATGCCTTAGGCCATTGTAATTTTTTTTTTTTGTGGGCTTGACCGTAGACCATTATGTTTAAATGTTTCACAGGGCAGGCTGGTTGTTAGCTCAGTTGGTTAGAGCATAGGGCAGCAGATAACACCAAAGTCAAGGGTTTGATTCCTGTACTGGCCAGCTGCCAAAAAAAAAAAATCTCACAGTCTCACAGTTAATTTATTTTATTTTATGTTTTTAAAATTCATATCATTGAGTGTTTATTATGTAAATAGTCATCATTGATCATTGCCCCATTGTTTTATGTGTTCCTAGTTTTCTTCAATTTTTTTTTTTATTGAAACAATTGATTGTACATATCTGTGGGGTACTGCACTGAATACCAATACCTATGTGCAATATGTGATATACAAATCAGGGCTATCAGTAAGGAAAAAGTGGTATATATACTCAGTGGAATACTACTCTGCCATTGAAAAAAGTTTATTTTAAATACATCTTTTTCATTGTTTAGTAGAAAAAATTCACCAAAGGCCAGAGTTTGATCCCTGTCCCGCCAGCCACCAAAAAAAAAAAAAAAAGAGAGAGAGAGAGAAAAAATTGCTTCTGAAATTTGAGAGAGGTTCCTTTACATATTAAGTATAGCAGAAACTTGTTAATAGAATTTTAGAGTTAATTAAAGATTATAACATATAACGTGTTAACATATGTAACATATAACATGTTAAATTTGTGTTGCTAAATCGCTTCTGATAGGAATCTTTCCAAAGTCAATTATATGCTTACCTGTCTTTTTGTAAGCACATGGAATAAAAGTTTGATCTGTTTTAAAGGACTTAATGTCATCTTTAGGCACATTACTGTTACGCCTTGTGAAAACATTAGTGATACCCTCAACAGCTATTGAGGCTGTGTGTAGGACGGTGTCCTTAGTCTGTTGTTTCTGAGTTTTTGTGTCTGTGTAGTTTCTTGCCTCTCTCCTTGCTGTCAGGTATGTATTCTTAGAGCTGTCTTTAGTCTTTCTCCCACCCCACCCCCACTCCCCAATTCCTTGTAGGTTGATTTTTGTGGTCAATTTGTTATTGGCTTGTGAATCCTGTAATTATGATGTTAGCTATATTTATTGCACTTCCACTCACTATCAGGCTCTGTTTGTGTATTGCATAATTATGTCTAATCCCTGCAACAGTCAAGTATAGCTGCTTATCCTCATTTTTCCAAGGAGCAAAACAAGGCTCAGACAAGTGAAGTAACTTGCTTAAAGGCGTTGAGCTAGTAAGTGGCCCATCTAGGATGTATCCTTGGATCAGTGAGCTTTTTGGAGGACTAGCTCATTAATGAAATGCTTGGGCTTTAGTTCTAAAGTTGGACTGTGCAACTCGTATTTTGGCTTTTCTAAAGGTTGCCTTGATTTTTGTATCAATAGAGAGAAGGACCCACTCTAGGAATACACATTTTCTCATATGGCTCATTAAATTGTTACATGGACTTTTTTAAGGCCATGAGCAGTCTGATTTCTAGCAGTAGTACCTGACAGTATAGATGTTCAATTAATGTCTGATGAATGAATTGAGGTTTGAATCATCCCTGATACATATAAAGTCCTTATAAAAGGAAAGCACACTATCACTTTCTCTAACTTATTGGGTTCCATGTATCAGAATAGACCTTGGCAGCATATGCTGGGACTGGGAACTCTGTTCTTAAATCATTTTAGTTTGGTCTGAAATAATCCTTTCTCATAGTTTCTTTATGGCTGTGGTTTGGATTGAAGTCATATACCCTGATAGCTCCAGTGATAGGTTTTAATGACTGCTTTATGAGTTGAGGACTGGCCTTAGTTGTAAGTGCCTTTAGAAGACTGGCTGGTTAGTTCAGATGGTTAGGGCATGGTGCTGTTAATACCAAGGTCAAAGGTTTGGGTCCCCATACCGACTAGCTGCCCCCCTGCCCCCAAAAGTGCATTTAGGCATTTGGATAAAAGCCATGACTATTTGAAATGGGACAGGTGCTTTTAGTGCTTTTCCTTCTGGTTCTATTAAAAAGTTGTTGAAAATGCATGGTTGGATCACAGTAGCAGTAGTTATTCTTACTGCTATTATTCTAGATATATTTGCATCCTAGCCTTGCTAAGTGACTCAAGTCATTTTTCCTTATATGTATGAAGGTGGGGGAGTAATTTCAAATTAATAATGTTAAGATTAAATTAAATAGTACAAGGGTACTTTGCAAAGTTCATGGAAAAATAGAATTAAAAGATAATAACAATCTTCCCATAAACTTTTTGAAATATCCTCAAATATAAAGCCCCTACAACTCTGCCTGACACATAGGAGACACTAAATTGGTGCTATTTGCTTTTCTGACCTGGTTTATTTTCTTAATACATTGCATTGTTCAAAGTGGTCAGAACCAAATTCATTAAAACAAAACAAAACAGCTCTGAAATTGTGTACAAAAACTTGACAGGATATGAGTTGACCAGATGTTAGTTGAAAACTAATATTTCTAGTCACTAGGATTTTTTTCTTCCAAATTGTTCATTTTATGCATCATTTTTTTTCTCCATTTTCTGT
>NW_007728486.1:277605-305166 GCF_000696425.1 Galeopterus variegatus
TTCTAAAGGAGGGGCAGGGAAGAGGGGGCGCAGCCCACACCCTCAGTGTTTTTGTTCTGCACGGCATCTGGCCACAACCGCCTGACTTTGCAGCCTTATCCTCCTACGATTCCCTTCATAAACTCTGCTGTAGACAAACTAATCTGCTTACTGTTCCATGAACATGCTTTTCTCAAGCCTGCTCCTTTTTCTTGAAGTTTTACCCTCTTGGAACACTTGATTTAGCAGCTGAAAAAGGCTGATTGAATTCCTATTTCCTCTTCGTGTCTTTCCAGCTAGATCTAACTGCTGTCGTGTCATTGTCTCTGCACTCACTCTCCGTATCATATTATATATGTTTTTGGATTTGAGGATTCTTTTGGTCTTCTTTCATGCCTCCTTCTGCTTTTCCTTCCTTCTTGCCTGCTCACCTGAGTCCATCCATCCATCATCTACTCTTCCATTAATCCTTCCACAAATATCTATTCTGTGCCTTCCTGTGTGCCAGTCAGTGTAATAAGCACTAAATATATTGAGGTCTTGATGAATACTGGTTCACCAATTTATTTTTATTTTTATTTTTTTATGTTGGGGGTGATATAAGCAAGTTAGGTATCCAGGCTTCCTATTGACAACTAAAAAGAGTTAAGTTTAAGCTGGGAAATTGCTAACCTTTTTGGTCGGTTGAAATTAATTACTTTCATTGAGGTATAATTGAATCAGTGGTGGGGATAGAAGGATACTTTGATAGAACTTGTGTTGAGAGAACATCTATTCTTGTTTCTGTAGTTTAATTTTCAATAGTAATGATAGTACAGTAACTCTCAGCTTCCAAATATAGATTTTATTTGTAATGAGAGAAGAGGTAAAAGGAATAGATAAAATTTTATTCATCTGTTCATTCCTGCTTTTGTAATAATCCAATGTTAATGAAATTTAGCATTAAAAGATCATTAGGAAGAAGCAAATAAGTACTGCCTGTGACTTGATAGTTACTGGATATAATTTTAGTGACTGTGACAACTTTCTAAGGGTTTTTAAATATTAAAAATATAAATATATGGAAAATATGATTTCTAATCAATTTGGAATGGTACTAAAGCAAGGTAAATATAACGTGGAAATGATAAGAACAAATAATAACATTTACTGGATGCTATAAGAAGATGCCCGCCACACTAGAAAGCCTTCCTCCTTTATGAAGATGTGCTTGAAAGTGTTGATTGGATCCGAAAATTGCTGCCACTCTCCTGTGATCCAGTCAGGCTCCTATAAGAAGATGCCCGCCACACTAGAAAGCCTTCCTCCTTTATGAAGATGTGCTTGAAAGTTTTGATTGGATCCGAAAATTGCTGCCACTCTCCTGTGATCCAGTCAGGCTTCAACACAAAATGGGCCCACTGAAAGTTTTATTATCTGTTACACTAAAGCTGCAATTGGCTGAAAATAGCCTCTCATTTTCAGAAGGAATGGAATAATTTCTTGAGAAAATCAAGCCTTTATGATGTTTTGAAATTATGCTTAAAAAAGCTTAAACACTATTCAGTTGGGTCTCTTTGCTTCATGCAGAGAGATTCTTTGTGGTGTTAGTTGATACAGTGGACATGTATGGAAGGTAGTTCTGTGTCATTTAAATGATTGCTTTATGTACACAGGAGGGGAAAGAACGTTTATTAGTAAGCCAGTAACAGCACTATGGCAAGAGTTCAGGCTGAGATGTCTTTCAGTCTACTGCCCTTTTCAGTTTTGCCGCTGGTGTTCTGTTAGACACAGGGCAATAATTTCTTACCTCTTAATGCCCTGGTTTTCCAAGTTGCAAAAGTGAATGCGGTCTTGCTGGGAAGCTGCCTCCTCCCAGTCCTTTTCAACTCTGATTCTATAGGAGGATGGTTCCAGCAAGTGCCGTTTTGCCTTATAGTGTCAACTCTGCACATTTAGAACTTTTCTTTATTGTTAGAGCTGAAGAAAATCCCTATGCTGGAGGATCCATTTATATGATGGGGTGAAAAGGTTTTGGGTAACTCTAATAGTTGGTGGTGAGAGCAGTGATGTTTTGACTTTGATAGTCTTGATCAATTTTTGACTCATGCTGAAGGACATTTGGATTGTTTGGACTACAATTATCCAATGTAAACATAGGACTTTATGTTTTTGAATACTGAGGTAGTGGTTGTGTATGGTGATTAATCCTGTCTTAGGAAGATATATGAAAGAGAAAGCTGTGCTGTACAATGTGTGACCCCCAAATTTAGAGGGTGTGGAGTCTAATATTGGTACAAAATATACTGACATTCAATTTCTCCATTGTCTATCATCTACTCTTGGATGGATTATAGACTTTGCATTTTTTGCTATAGTTCAAACTGCTCAGTAAAAGCACTAGTATTAATTCACTTACTTCAATGTATGCGAGTACTTCAAAAAGTTCATGGAAAAATAGAATTAAAAGGTAATATGAATCTTACCATGAACTTTTTGAAATACTCTCATACTTGAATACTGGTTTTTGTTATGTTTTCAGTTTTCCCTACTATTATATGTGCTTACTCAGGTAATTTTTACAAGTCTGTGGTATTCCATGTGTACTGACATTAAAAATTTCTTAGAGACCAAAAGGATAAAAGGTTTTGGGAGCTTCTAGGTTTTTTACTTATTATTATTTTTTCTTTTTTATTGGCCTTAAACAAGTGCAGCTTGTTTAAGCCCATTAAGAGGCAAATGAACTAGAATAGCACTATTTCAAGATCCCAAATAAATGTGTTGGAATACTCTCTGGAGAGTTTTGTAAGCAATGGGTCTCTTCATTACTAAGATACAAGTCTTATCTTTTAAAAGAATAATAAAGGAAAAGAGATAACAATAAGGATAATTTTTTGCAACTCATATTTTTTTTTTCTGACAGTGGCTGGTATGGGGATTTGAACCCGTAACCTTGGTGTTATAATACTGCACTCTAACCAACTGAGCTAACCCGCCGACCTGCAACTCATTTTTTAACCTATATATTTACAGAAAATTGGTCCCTCTTTTATCTTTAGACCAACACTTGCCTGTTTGGAGAGGTTAAGTTATGTGAACTCTCTATGGGGGGTGTTACATTTTGCAGCTAACCAAAATGTTCTTTCACAGGCCAGTTATATCTTACTGTCCTTTTGGTGCTATTTTGGTTAAACAGCTTTGAAAGTGTAAAATGTTTGGGTAGTATAATGACAGTTTATATTAGGATATAGTGTCTGAAATGCCTGTACTCTATTTTTAGAAAAATCTACAAGTGCGTTGACTGTTGGACCCAATATTTTGGAGGCAGGCATAAAGGGTTGAATAATAATTGCAATGATTTAGGTGGAGAGATGTTCGGACTGAAAATGTGATATAAGTGGAAAAGTGATGCTAGAAGAATTTAAACTCTGACTTGGATTATTTCTGTAAGGAGCCTATTTGACCCTAAATTCGCATATCATTTTCACTATCATCTGCTTTGGGATAATAAGGGTTGGGTATGTGGCTTTAAGTGTAGCTTTAGGCTAGACCCCTAAAGTTGAGCCCTTAATTTCCTTTTGCAGGTATCCTCTTGGCTTCATTGCCAAGTTCAGTTACGTATTGTACGTGTAGTTCCTGCCTCCTGGGGATGGGACACATCTCACTTGGCTATCACAGGTGTAGGAGATTCACTGCCTCTAAAACTACACTTACTATTTTCTCTTCCTCTAGACACTGTCCTCCTGGGTCTCCCCATCAAGGCATTGCTGTCCAGCCTTGCTGAATTCCTTGATTGTTCCATCCTTCTTATACTTCAGTTCCAATTAATCTTTCTATTTTCTCTTTAGTATGTCTTCTAATTTCTGTTCCATTGCCTCTACCCTTCCTGGTATCAACTGCTGTCAACATCCTCTTCCATATTCTCCTGCCTACAGCCTGGCTCTTCTCTAGGCCAGTCTCCACCAGGCAGTAGATATTATATCTATACTTCAGTGTATGTTAATATTTAATGCTGTGCAGTTTTGTCCTCTCATTGTTTAGTCTCTGCTATTCCTCACCATGTCCTAAATGCTTCAGCCATTCTTCATATGTCTCTTGTTCTCCCTGGTAGTGTTAGGTATTATTGACACTCTCCCTGGTCTTCAGGAATCCATTTAATCATATTCCTAAGTCCATGACACACCCCATTATTAGTTCATACAGAACTCTTCATTTTGTCCTGTCGTATTCCCTATATTTTCATTTCCCACTCTGACCCCCTTTTGTGAACACGGAGAACTCCTTTTATGTGTTTAATATCCTTGAAACTGTATGTATTTTTGTAAAGTATATAGTATTTCTGTGTATGTTTAGTTTATACAAATACCTTGAGTTGTAGACCTCAATCTATTGCCTTTTTTTTTTTAAACATAGCTGCCTTGGGAAAAAAGTCATAAATTTTGGGGGTGAGTTTCTGTGTACTTATTGATTCTTAGTATTTCCAAGGATGAAAGTCCTGCTGGGCTGTACAACACCAGGGGGCACTATTTACCTTTTATTGTATGTGGTCAGTGTTTCCCTAGAGTTGTGCAATGTGGTGTCTCTGGTTGCATTCTCTAGATTTTATTTCAACATTTGTGCAGCTTGTTTAAGCCCATTAAGAGGCAAATGAACTAGAATAGCACTATTTCAAGATCCCAAATAAATGTGTTGGAATACTCTCTGGAGAGTTTTGTAAGCAATGGGTCTCTTCATTACTAAGATACAAGTCTTATCTTTTAAAAGAATAATAAAGGAAAAGAGATAACAATAAGGATAATTTTTTGCAACTCATATTTTTTTTTTCTGACAGTGGCTGGTATGGGGATTTGAACCCGTAACCTTGGTGTTATAATACTGCACTCTAACCAACTGAGCTAACCCGCCGACCTGCAACTCATTTTTTAACCTATATATTTACAGAAAATTGGTCCCTCTTTTATCTTTAGACCAACACTTGCCTGTTTGGAGAGGTTAAGTTATGTGAACTCTCTATGGGGGGTGTTACATTTTGCAGCTAACCAAAATGTTCTTTCACAGGCCAGTTATATCTTACTGTCCTTTTGGTGCTATTTTGGTTAAACAGCTTTGAAAGTGTAAAATGTTTGGGTAGTATAATGACAGTTTATATTAGGATATAGTGTCTGAAATGCCTGTACTCTATTTTTAGAAAAATCTACAAGTGCGTTGACTGTTGGACCCAATATTTTGGAGGCAGGCATAAAGGGTTGAATAATAATTGCAATGATTTAGGTGGAGAGATGTTCGGACTGAAAATGTGATATAAGTGGAAAAGTGATGCTAGAAGAATTTAAACTCTGACTTGGATTATTTCTGTAAGGAGCCTATTTGACCCTAAATTCGCATATCATTTTCACTATCATCTGCTTTGGGATTCTTTCTTTCTTTCTTTCTTTCTTTCTTTCTTTCTTTCTTTCTTTCTTTCTTTCTTTCTTTCTTTCTTTCTTTCTTTCTTTTTCTTTCTCTCTCTCTCTCTCTTTCTCTCTTTCTCTCTCTCTCTCTCTTTCTCTCTTTCTCTCTTTCTCTCTTTTCTTTCTTTCTTTCTTTCTCTCTCTCTCTCTTTCTTTCTTTCTTTCTTTCTCTCTCTCTCTCTCTCTCTTTCTTTCTTTCTCTCTCTCTCTCTCTTTCTTTCTCTCTCTCTCTCTTTCTTTCTTTCTTTCTTTCTTTCTTTCTTTCTTTCTTTCTTTCTTTCTTTCTTTCTTTCTTTCTTTCCTTCTTTCTCTCTTTCTTTCTTTCTTTCTCTTCCCTCCTTCCCTCCTTCCCTCCCTCCCTCCTTCCTTCCTTCGATTCATTCATTTTTTAAAATTTATTTTCATGGGAAACTGTGTTGTTTTGATACAGACATATCTTGCACAATGATTCACTTAGGGCAGATAGCATAGTTTTGTCCCCATTAGCTCACTCCTTATCTTCCCCCACTCCCCCCCACCCCCAGCCTCTGGTAACCATTATTCTAGTCTTTCCTTTTATTTTTTTAAACACACAAAGATTAATATCCTTATTGCAAAAAGAACTCTTCAAAATGAATTAGAAAAACCTAAGCTGAAATTTGGTGAAGGACATGAGCAGATAAGTCACAAACCCAAAGAAATACATGTAGTTAATAAGTACATTCTAGGATCTGGTTGTAGGCAGGGGCATGGCAGTCCTGGCCCCCATCTCTCAGGATCCTAGGCATCAGGCTGGCTGTGTTGCTGGCCTGGATGTGTGGTGGTGAGTAGTTTCTAAAAAGATTCTAGAACCTTTTTATGCAGGCCTTCCAAGATTCTGTAAACCAAATAATACCCTATAGTAAATCTCTTCCTATTTAAATAATGTGGAGTGTGTTCAGTTCTATGTAATCACTGAATCTTGACATGTAGAATCAGTTTTAGATATTGCAAGTAACTTCTCCTAATATTTATCCTTCTTTTAAATTTGTAATGTCCTTGGTTGAAGAGGAATACTTAATTTTGGTGTAATCAAATCTATCTTTAATCTATGGTTTGTGTTATGTTTGTCTCATTTCCTCTTACTTTTAAAAAATTCTCTCCTCTGTAGTCTTCTATTAACTTTGTCATTTCATGCTTTACATTTAAGTCTTGCTCTAGAGTCCTCTTGAATGTATGGTGTAATGTAGGTTTCTAGTTTTATTTTTCTTCATATATTAAGCCAGTTTTCCTAAGATTATCTACTAAATAGTCTTTTACTAATTAGTTTTGATACCACCCTTATATAATTCCCATATGTAAAGTCTGTTTCTGAGTTTTCTGTTCTTTCCTTTGTGTGTTTTTCTGTCTTCAGCCAGTAGCATATGGTTCATATAAATGCAACTTTGCAATATGTCTGATTATCTCCAAGAGAAGTATTCCCTTTTTCAAAGTTGACTTGGTCCATTAATGTGGACCTTATAGTCTTTCATATAAATTTAAATAGGTAATTGAGCTTCATAAAGAAAATTCTGATGGTGTTTGAGATTTTATTAAATTTGTGGATTATATTGAAGACTACTGTTACTTGTATAAGATCATCTTATCCAAGAATGTGAAAGACCTCTTCATTTATTCAGGTCATATTTTATATCCTTTTAATAGAGTTTAGACTTTTCTCTACATAGGGTTTGCATTTTTTCTGCTAAGCTAGTTTCTGGATGCTTCATATGTTTTATTGCTAATGGGAATGGTATCTTTTTTTTATTTCTATCTGATTATTGTTGGGATAAAGAAATGTTTTCAGTGTCTTTCATTTTTGAGTAGTGTATGATTTCTCTTATGACTGTTTTTTAAGCCTATGACTGTTTATTTAGTCATATCTATAGGTAATAGTCATATGGGATTTTTAAAGGCAGTGCTTTTATTTTTTTCAGCAAAATAATCGAAACGTAATCATAGAACATAGTATACATTGTGTAGATTCTTTTGAAATTACTGTGGCTTTCTTTTTGGCTTGTATGTGAGTAGTTTTTGTGGATGTTTCTTCCATGCTTTCTTTGGGGGCCATCATCTCAAAATTCAGAAATATTTTTAACATTTTAATTTAGTAGGTTTTGTTTTGCATTCAACATTAATAAAAATCTCTCTAATTATTTAAAATATTCAAAAGCATCATTTAAACAACTGCATAATATTTTTTATCATATCAGAAAAATGCCCATCCCTGAGTATCCTTTAAATACTTGTGCTTCTCCCTAGTTTGCCCTGTACCTTTTGGGCTGCCTTTTAAACACTTTTGTATGGTTTTCTTCTTCCACCTAAACCTTATTAATTAAATGCTGCTTTCCCCTCCAGGTTTTGTGTGTAGTCCATCTTAACATCCAACTTGAGGAATCCTTCCCGTGATAATTCCGAATTCATATTTCTTGCTTAGCTCTTTCTTGTGAATTCCAGATGCAAATTTCATGTTATCTTTAAAAAATCTATCATATGGTTATAAAAATAGCTCCAAACTGAACTTATCTTTTCTCCAAACCCAACCTACTTCCTTACATATTTGGTGGCTTCCTGGCAGACGGTAATACCATCCATGCAACTCGTTACCCAGTTTCTTAACCCAGAAATCTGGGAATTGTGCAACTTAGCCAAGCTACCCCACTCTTCTTCCTTCTGATCTCCAATTGGTCACTAAATCCTATTAAAATATACTACGAAACGTATTTCTTTATTTTATTTTATTTTATTTTATTTTTTTGGCTTCTGACTGGTATAGAGATCCAAACCCTTGTCACTAAATCCTATTAAAATATACTACGAAACGTATTTCTTTATTTTATTTTATTTTATTTTTTTGGCTTCTGACTGGTATAGAGATCCAAACCCTTGATCTTGGTGTTACAAGGCTGCACTCTAACCAACTGAGCCAACCGGCCAGCCCTCAAAATATTTTTAAAAATACTCATCCCTTCTTTTCTAGGAGGATTTTAAATGCTTATGTCAAAATTTTTTAATGGCTCCCCATTGACTAGAGGAACAAATTTGAAACCTGAGATTTATATTAAATCAGAAAATTGAATTTGTTCAGCATGGAGGAGCTGGATATGCTAGCAGTTTGTATGATTCAAGTCAACATAAGAGAGGCTGTTCCTTATAGAATGTCTATCTATGGAATGGGTGGTCTTAAGAGTAGCAATTTTACAGTCACTGGAGATGTTAAAGCAGAGACTGGATGAAGATCTAGTGGGGTAGTCACAGCCCTGGAGAGATTGATCTTGATGACTCCTAACATTTTTTCCAACTGGAAGAGTCAACAGTTTTTGACTTGAGAAGTGAGAGCAGTAGCTTTGGTCTGTGTGACACATTCCTCTTATTTGAGACTGCTTTAAATGTGTAAAACTCTTCAGCAGGGGTGCATTAGAAGCTGCCATTTTATTAGATTCACTTTTATGTATTTAACTTAGTAGATTAAGTTTTTTTTCAAAAAGTATTTTCCTTCTGACATTTCTATATTTTTTGCCTTTGAAACTTGATTCATCTTATGATCTTCTATTTTATTTTATTTTAATAATTTTATTTTATTTTATTTTATTTTATATTTTATTTTATTTTAATTTATTTTTGTTTTGGTGGCCGGCCTGTATGGGTATCTGAAGTCTTCACCTTGGTGTTGTCAACACCAGGCTGTATCAGGTAAGCTAAATGGCCAACCTTGTTTTATAAAAAAATACCCGCAAAATCCATAATATGACATAGGTCCTGAAAAGTGGTTAGTAGTCATTGTCATCTATGTTCTGTGATATTCCTTGGCCAATTTTATTAAATTTATTAGATTACATTTATTTATTTATTTATTTATTTTTATTTTCAGCCCTTGGTAATTAAAGTTACTTAGTTTCTTTTTCTCTCTTCCCCAGAACAAAATGCTTGATGGAAGCAAAAATTGGACTTTAAATTTATATAAATTTCAGTAGACTGTGTAGTGACTATAATCAGAGAACTTTCTATACCAGAGTCACTTTTGGAATGCTCTGTGTCAGTGTGACATATTTGCTATATTTGGTGTGAAACACATTTTTCCCTACCCTTCTCAGTCTTCTCAGTGTCAGCTAACATAACTGCATCAACTGTGTGTCTCATTTTACAACGTAGAGCTGACACATTCTTCAGAACAAGATGAGGACACATTATAGGCACTTACTGTTGAGGACTCAGACAGCAGAGATCTTCCTGTAAGAGTGTCTGCATCAGAGATGGACACAGGTTTGGTGAGTTCCTGTCACTGCAGAGGAAGTAGAGTTTGCCCTCCTTCGTGTCTGAATCCCTTCATGAGCTGAGGTCATCTTCTCTGCAAGTGGGGCACAGGGTTTGTTATCCTCATGTGTCATGTGACTTATTTTGCCAATGATTTTTCTAGCCATTGCACTTCATGTTTGTCTTCTTTTCCTGAGACATCCTAGATATTTATCCATGTAACAGTCTTCCTCTACTGTAAAACTTGTAGCAATTTGGATCTGCAACTAGACATGTTGATTTCTATTTAATCATGATTGGGCCTCCTTACCTGTTTTCTTCTTATTTAGCCAGCATAGGCCTTTAGTATGTGAGGTATGTAATAGGTGATACCTGTGTATTCACTGACATTATAAATTTAAGCAATTATCATTAATGCCTAGTTATAGATTTGCTTGTTAACAAGTTTATTTCCTCCTGTTATTTCAATCGATAATATGGGATTTCAGGGGAAGTTTATTAGATATGTCTGTGCTATATGATTAAGTTTAACATGATGAGGCATCTGTTTTAATTCTCATTTTGCATAAGATATAGTGGCCTGGAAAAAACAGAAACCTATGTTGGTATCCTTCAAAATATAGCAATTAGTTAGTTCATCTTTATTGTATGAGCTACACTTTCAGTAAGATGTTGAATAAGAGTAGTGAGAGAGAACAACCTTGTCTTGTTCCCAGTCTTAGGGAAGGGAGCTTCCAGGGTTTTACCATGGAGTATGATATTAACTATAGGTATTTTAGTAGATGTTTTTAAATCAAGTGGAGAAAGATTCCTTCTACTTCTAGTTTGCTAAGAGTTTTTATCATGAATAAATATTGGATGTTGTCAAGTTCCTTTTCTGCAATGATTGCTGTAATCATGTGATTTTTCTTCTTTTTCAAATATTGAACCAGGTTTGCACACCTGGAACAAATCCCATGCAATTGCAGTTTTGTTATACATTGTTGAATCCCACTTGCTAACACTTTTGCATCTACATTCATAAAAGGTTAATTTAAAAAAATAAGTAAATAAAATAAAATACATGAAAGGACAAAATATCAGTGACATATTTGTAGGCTATTAATATATAAGTTAAAACAAATGATTAAAAGTGAATGCTATTATAGGACATAAAACTCAGCACAAAACTCACACTTAGCCTTCCTCCATGTGTTACCTTAGACATAAAAGTATTAGTCAAATATTTGGGCTTTAATTTCTTTACAGGCAAAATTAGGGGTTTGAGCTAAATGATCTCTAAGATGTCTTCTGGCTCTAAATACTGAAGATTAAAAGCAGTGGGTTGTCACTGAGTAATTTAATTCTAATAATGACAAAAATTTATTAGTTTGGGGGACCAATAAAAAATGAAAAGTTATATGTATCATCAAAGATAGTGGGGGGAGAAATCTCCTGTTAACTCCATGGGAAAGTTTCTGTATTGAAAGTTTCTACTCCTGTTTGGACACTTTATTGTCTCAGGCAAACGGGGAAAGAGCCAGAGACTCTCCCTGCTCTGTGTTATCAGCAGTTAGGAACTGTGCTCTGTGTCTCTTCTACACGAGTATGCCACTACACTGTCTCATTGGATTATTTTTAGTTAAGGGCAGAGAGAATGTTTTCTTCATGATTATAATATCTGGTTGGCTACTGCATTCGTTGGCATATGATGGACTCCTAAGTGCTTGGTTTTTTTTTTTTTTTTTTTGTCTTTGCTGCCTTTCCCCCTCCCAGTTCCACTAAGGATGTTTAAGTAAAGCAGTGTGTTCTAAACAGACTGCTTTTAAAATGTTCCTTCTTGGGCTTTGGTCACTGTTATTAGGTTGTTAGCCCCTGCAGGGTGCAGACCACGTGGTCTGTTTCTTTTATATCTTTATGCAGGATGTTTGTCAGAGCTTTTCCCAGAGTTGCTGGCTGACTCAGAAGTGGAAGATCCCTGGAATAAAAATTAGGAGAGCAGAGAGTATGTGTCCAGTTTTGGTATTGCCACTTTCACACCTTGTGACCTTGGGCAGGTTCTAGAACCTTTTCATTCTGCAGTGAGTTTCTTTGAGATTGTGTTGATAAATCCTTGCTCTGCATACTTCATAAGTTGACAATACATGTGGACTGTCTTTTACATCATATAATTCTGTCCAGATAAAAGATTTTCAACATTTTATGGTGTCAGTGGCCACAGGCCCAGTAGAGCTCTAGTGCAGGGACAGATGACTTTACTTCTTCCTTGTACAGGAGGATTGCTGCATTTGTCGTGATGGTAAATAGCCCTCTCCACTTTCTCCCATCTGCTATTTCCATGTGTACCTCACCTTGGGATTTTTGATTACAAGGGTAAGAGGAATATTTGTAGCTAGTGTGTGACTGTCAACTGATTCCACATTTTAGTTTTTATTAACTATGGTATAGAAGTATATATGGGAAGGAAAAGAGGGGATTAGTGCAGAAGTAATTGGCGAACATTATTGATTAACAAGTTCCTTGACTGTCATTGAATGAATATTATTTTTAACATGAATTTAATAAATATAATTAAAGCTGGGTTTAGGAATTCTAGCAAGCAGTGTCTTAAATATTACTTCATTGTTAAAGTCTACTGAATAATAAAATATTTTAATCTGTGATCACCTTGCTTATTAGCATACTTTTTGAAATGCTTTTAGAACCGACTTATGATTTTCTTGAAGTTGAACTAAATTTTTATTTATCACATTTACAAGTATAGAGCCTCTGAAGTGTATCTTGATAATAATAACATTGGGTAACATTTTCTGGGCACTGTGTTAAGCTGGTTACAAAAAATATTTTCATCCACTTCTCACAACAATCCTGGGAAGGAATGAGGATGAGTATTTCTAGTTTATAGATGAGGAAACAGGTTTAAGAGAAGTTGAGTAACTCGTCTAAGGCCATAGCCAGGACAAGGGCAGCATCAGGGATTGGAGCCCAGGGAGTGGCTTCCCAGCTTAAGCTCATTCTGCTACACCATGCTTCCCCACCTTGACACACTTCCTGAAGTTGAGGGATAGAGTCCATGTATTTTCAGTGGAAAAAAATGGGCAGAAAATAAGCAATGCTCTCTATTCTGAAAAAAACGAAGGAATTAGCCATGGGTGTATTCTTCTAGATGTCTTCAGGCTGCACATTAGATATGTAATATGTAATGTGCCTGATAAATGAGACGGGCCTTTCCTAGGTTAAGATAGTATGACTTTGGACAAGATACCTAACATCCCTGGGCCTGCATTTTCTAGTTTATAAAGTGATGGTTACAGGCTGGGTTTGAAGGACAAAGACTGCCTCTTCCACTGGGTCTTTTATATGGGTGGAGGGGAGGAGGAAAAGGAGAGAGCCTGACCTTGTCTTTATAGAGTTTTAAATTCACCAGAAACTAGTTTTTATATACTTATAAAGTTTATAGCAATCTGTGCTATGGAGATGAATTTATCAGCTTATGAGAATTTTCTCAAGTTTTAGTGTCACTGCAGCTGCTACGAGAGTGTTTTTTAGGCATTGGTGGAACCCAGCTCTTCCTTTGTACGTGATCCCATCTGTGTTTCCCTGATAATAACCCTGGGCAGTGTGTGCTCCTGCAGGGCCTCCCTGGCTGACTCTGTGGTCTTGGCCCTGGGGGCTGATCTCCTAGCAGGAAGCACCTCCACCAGCCGCCCCTGCAAAAAGGCTGCTGCCCACTGGTAGTGTTTGTGAATTGTTAACTTGCCAGATGGGTTTTTGGCAAATTGACTTAGAGTTGTTTTACAAAGAGTAAGAGCTCAGTAAATATGACTGATTTAATAAATGAATGAAAATATGGAGTAAAATGAAGGTTTGAATAGCAGAACACTCAGGGAAGTTAAACTAATTCCTATTCTAGGGCTAATTATTTTTATTCGTTGGTGTGATCCACATTTCTCAGTCTGGGAACAGGTGCTTGGATGAAGGAGGAGAGTGAGGGGATCAGGAGTTTGGGGAAACCTTGAACTCTGGTTCCTGACCCAGCCAGCCACTTTGTACGGGTTAAGAAGTATGATTGAGTTTAGAAGGCTTCAGGCCAGCCCATTTTCTCCTGTTTAGAGTCAAGGCATCCTATTTAGTAGGTGTGTGTGTCCAGATTAAATCCTAAATCATGGAGTGGAGGAAGAGAATTCAGAAGTTCATGTCTCTGTCCATTTCCCCAACCCGGCCAAATCATATTTCCTGCACAGTAAGGGAATTCAGTATAGTGCAGCCAGATTACAGGTCCTAGAAAAAATGAAAACGTTTCATGTTTCCACCGCAATGATTTGACTTTTTAATAAACCAAATTCATGTCTCTTGTTTTTGCAAAGTCAGGAACGTATCTTGTTTAGCTTGGCAATCTTGATTTTTTCATATATTTGTGACACGTTTTTCTATGTCATTAAATCTTTTGAATGGCATGATTTAAGATATTTTATTATGAAAATTTGAACATCCATACACATAGAGGTACAGCAAAGCCCGATGTCCCATCACTCAGCATCAACAATCAATATTATGGATGCCAATGTGGTTTTATCTACCTCTCGCCCTCTCCCCAGGGGGTGCCCTGCCATCTACTTTTTTGTAAAATAATTTAAAACAAAGTCCAGATATCATGTTATTTTAATATCAGATAGTTCAGTATGCATCTCAAAAAAAGATTTTTAAAATATGTTACAATGCCACTATTTATACTGAGTGCAAATAGAATTGGTTTAATATTATCCAGTAACTAGTTCATTTTTAGAACTCTCTGATACCCTAGAATGGAAGTTAGATGCAATTTAAGATGTGATTTGATTCATGCTCAGTCTCTCTCTTTTTGCCCAGGGGTTGGGGGACAGCAGGAACACTCAGTGGGTGGTTCTGTGTACGTTACACTCTCTCACATCGGGGGGCTCCCAGTGTCTGGGTTTCTAAGAGGCACAGTATTGAAGCTCTGAATGAGCCATGGGTTTGGGGATGACAGCTTGATCCCTTCTTTGTAAATTTTTCAATTGACCTTTTCTCTAATGGGGTTTTCATCCACTTGCTATTCATTAAGTGTACCCATTATTTCAACAGGGATTCAAAATGGTGGTTTTTCTAATTCTTTCATTTCTTTTGCAATTTTTGGCTGGAATTTTTCTGTTTTGAAGACCTTTCTTTGTTCGCTAGGTATGTTTTATTACTCTGAAGTACATTTTATACTGGAAAGGCAGGATAAATGCTTCATTATTTCCTATTAGTTCTTGATTGGTACCCTAGTATTTTCCAGTGATATCTAGTGTTTTATTTTTCTTATTCCTTTTAACATATTCAGTATATTTAAATCCATCAGGCTATTATTCTTTCTGTAATAGCATGATTTTTATTTAATAGCTGTATAGATAGCCATCGTGTGTATAAAGCCATCATTTCTTTTTTAGCTATCTCTTTATTGTTAGACATTTTAGCTTCTTTCAATTTTTTTCCCATTAATAATCCATTTATTGTTGACCAGGAGCTGTGCTGACCACTTTTCTTTCATTAACTCATTTAATCTTCACAATAGTCCAGTGATGCATCACTCTTTGAATATACCTCTGGATATTTACCTAGAATGGATTTTCTGAAGTTGAATTTCTGGCTCAAAGGAACAAGTTTTTTAAAGGTCACTGACACACATTATCAAATTTCTCCATAAAGCTTTCTCTGTCAGTGCAGGTTTGAGGCTGCCTTGAGTTCAGGTTGAGGACTACAGGAGGAAAAAAGTTGGTGACTCACTGCTGGTTTGGTGGTTCTTTGAATTCTCTTCTTCTCTAGTCCTCCTGCCATTATGATGTAGTCTTCAGGCTTATCATGTAGCTGCTCTGAGCATTCACTTCTGCCATACTCTGTCAGTCACTGCAGTCACAAAGACCTGCACAGTTTCAAGGAGATGGTTATTTGTAGACTGAGTGAGATTATGGGAGAGAATAGAGAAAGACTTGAAAGAATAAGCCATAGTATGAGCCAGGAAGCACTCATACATTGACATGTTGGGTAGAAAAGCCAGTAAAGGGGACTTGAGTGAAAATGGCCAGCAAATTAGAGAAAATTGGAAAAGGGGGTATCATGAAGATGACAGGAGTGTGCTTTAAGGAGTAGGAGGGAGTCAACAGTGAAAATTTTCTGAACAATTAAGAATCTGAGTAAGACGAAGATGGAAATGTCACTGGCGCCTTGTTGGCTACCAGTTTCTGTTGTACTGTGGGGATGGAAGTCAGATAACAGTGGGCTGAGCCAGGAGTGAGGGGAGGTAGAGGTAGCAAGAGTAGTAATTCCTGTTGGTAGTTTTGGTATGAAGGGAAGCCAAGAAATGGGACAGTAGCTGGGAGTGGGGAGTGATGTGGACTCAGGGAGGGTTTGTTTTTTAAAGCATGTTTGTGTGATACTGGGAATGTGCAGTACAGAGGGAGGTGTTCACGTTTCAGCAGAGAAAAGGGATAGCTAAAGAAGTGAGGTCCCAAGCATGCAACAAGGAATTCAGTGCAGAACACAAGGGAAAGAACTTGCTCTTGTTTGTAGCAGGGTCTGTTTCCACGGCAAGGAAGAAGGCAGAGAAGACAAGTGCAGGTGTTTTTCAGTATTAGCAGTTTGTCTCAGATTCTTCCATTTTCTCAGTAAGTTACTTCAGAAGATCATCTCACCATTGGAAAGAGCAGGTTAGGTGGGGGGAGATTCTATGAATATTGTACTGGAGATTCGAAGCCTAGATGAGAATGCAGAACAGTGTTGGGCTTAGTTGAGGTATGTGTAGAGCCGTGCACTCATGTGTCTTTCTTTTACAGCGTTCAGGTGCTCAGGTGCAGGCAAACAGAGAGTGGATGGCTGGACTGAAACAAGTAGTGGTCTTACCAGACAACTGTGATGGAGGGAGAGAGGGACAAGGGAATGTTTGAAGATTCTAATTCCATGGCGAAACATGGAATGTGATCTGGCAAGGAAGGAAGGGAGATGGGGTGCAGGTCATGGATCATGCAACAGTGGAAAGAACTCTGATTCAAGGTCCATGCGGTGGATGAAGCTTTAGAAGGGGTTCTAGGGTAAGAGCTTAAAGAATAGAAGGCGGTGGTCAGAGTTAGATGTTCCGTCCGAGTATTTGTATATCCAAATGCATATTGATTCATTGATGATTGAACAATTAATTGATCATCCACTCTTTGTCAGTCACTCCTCAAGGGCCCGGGTAAAGGTGGTAAACAAACAGCAGGGTCTGCTGAAATGGAGTTTACATTCCATGGGTAGGAGACTGACCACAGATTCACATAAATTCAAGGGCTAAGCTCTCTGAAGAATAAGGTGAATAATGGAAAAAAGAGAGACGGGCGTGCTATTTTAGGAAATGTGGTCAGGAAGTTCTCTTAGTGGAAGCAACTATTAAGCAGAGATCAGTGACTGAGTGCAGTGTTCAGAGATCCAGGGGAAGAGTGCTTTAGTGCAAAAGGCTCTGAGGTGAGAGGTGAGAGTGGACTCAACATGTTCAAGGAGGAGAAGGCCAGCAGGCGCGAGCGGAGTGGAGGAGAGTGGTAAAGTGAGAAGCAGGAGGGGCCTCTTTAGTTGTGGTGAGGCATTTGACTTTATGCTGAGGGTGATGGGAAGCCACTGGAGGGTTTAGTGTAAGCTTTGAAATTGATCTTCCGGAAGTGGTACAGTTTCTGATAATGATCAATTTGAGGGTGTGTGACTTGGGAATGGGTTGCTATTGAGGGAATTCTTGCTGGAGGCAAGGAATCAAGATCTTGGGTGAAGGATCTACCTGAGTGTTGGTTTGCTCTCGGAGTGGATGTCAGAATCACTGGGAGTGGTGATAGAGGTGGAGATGGAAAGTAGAACAGTGCGTCAGGAGGTGAACTCTTCAGTGAATGGTGGGGGTAGGGAATGACAAGAAGTGGATGCCACGGTGGATGGCAGAAGGGAGGAGCCATAGTAGGTGGTGTAGCCAGTGGCAGGAGTTTTCAAAGGAGCTGATAGTTTTGAAGGAGAATAAATTGTTTGACAGTTCCTGGGGATCAAGGAAGTTACTCGTCCACTTCCTGTCCCTCAAATATGTGGGATTTCACATGAAATACCTCTATCTGAGAGGAATACAGGATGGGGAGTGCAGTGGATTGAATTATGTCCCCCCCAAACTCATTGAAGCTTGATTGTGTCTCCCAAGTTTTATGTATTAGAAACTTAGCCCCCACTGTGACTGATAAGAGGGTGGGAAATCCTTTTATGGAGCCTTGAAGAGGTGATTGGATTGCAGGACCGTGCAGTAGTGAATGGATTAAAAATGGCGATCAGAGGCATGGTTCTGAGGGCTTTAAAAGAAGGGGAGAATCTGTCTCTCTTTCTCTCTCTCTGCTGTCTCTGCTTCCACCATCTTGCAATGTGAGACCCTGGGTCAGTGTCACCACCCCCAGATATACTTTGGACTTCCCAGCCTCAGAAACTGTAAGCAATAAATTTCACTTTCTTTATAAATTACCCAGTTCCAAGTATTTTGTTATGAGCCACGGAAACGGATTAATACGGGGAGATCTTCAAGGGGCTGCCAGTTACTGTTATTGCAAGGAGGTGAAGTTCCCTTTTGAGAGAGGTTAGGGCAGGGGTTCTCAACCCAGAGGTATTTTGCCCTCCCCCTGCCCCCGGGGACATTTGGCAATGTCGATACATTTTTGGCTGTTACAACTGAGAGTTGAGCTACTAGTATGTACTGGAAGTGGCCAGGGATGCTGCTAAATGCACAGGACAACCTTTCCTGTCCCCCCACTACAGAATTATCCAGCCCCAAGGTAGGATTGTGGTAGAGAAACCTTGGGGTAGGGATTTAGGGGTATTTGTTCATTACAGACCTGGAGTTCCAGCAGGTCATACTTCCCTATTTTCCTCATTGTTCCATAACCCCTCTGATAATTTTTGGCTTGATATGCACATACACATTTCTGCCACATGCTCACACACACATGCATGATCCTGTTTCCCTTATTTTTTGTTTTGCTTAGTATCTGAGGCGTAGGAAAGAACTAACTAATTTTAGGGCTGGTTTTACCCACTCTATAAGAGGAATGCAATGGCTATACTGTTATGAAAATTAATGACTTGAGAATAGAGGGATGTGGTTTCCTAGGTGTTAAGGAAATTTAGGTATTTCCTGGTATTTAGACAATTTTAAGCTCTGTAGGAGTAAAAAATCCTTTATTTCCCCTCATAAAAATGTCCTAGAAGACCAAATAATGTTCTCGAATAGCCTGAAGGAATGGAGAAAATAGAGAGGCCTCTTTTGTCCTGCTTTGTCACTCTGAATATCAAAGGCAGATTTGGGGACTTTTTTTTTTTTTTACAGACAGAAATAGGAAGAGGCATGAAAATTGCATGACTAGTGTCCTGATAGAATTAGCTATTTATGTGTTTGAAATTTAGTTGTTATAGCTGAAGTATAGACCTAGCCTGGTTTTGCACAACCCAAGTTAAGAATTATTTTTACATTTTCAAAGTTGTTCAAAATAAAACCAAATCAATTGTATGAGTCCATTTCTGTTGCTTATAACAAAATACCTGGAACTGGGTAATTTATAAGAAAACAAAATTCATTGCTTACATTGGAGGCTGGGGAGTCCAGAGTCCAGGGAACACATATGGTGAGGGCCTTCTTTGGCGGTGGCTTTACAGCAACATAGGGGTCTCACGTGGTAGAAAATGGCAGAGCAGAGAGATGGAACTTCTCATGTGCTCTCCTTTTAAAGCCCTCAGAACCATACCCACGACTGCCATTATTAATCTGTTCTCTAAGGCCCCTATTACCATAATAGGACTTCCTACCCTTTTTACACTGTCACAGTGTGGGTCAAGCTTTGGGGGGGACACTCAATCCAAGGCTCCAGTGAAAAATATGCAACAGAGACCTTATGTGGCCCACAAAGCCTAAAACATTTACTATTTGGCCCTTTCCAGAAAGTGTGTGATGGTACATAGATATTTCATTTTGAGTTCTGACTGTGTTGTAAATGAATGAGTCACAGAATCACAACAATGTATTTATTCAGAAATCCTAATAATATTTATTGATGCTTTTTATGTGCTGGTGGCCAGGTTTGTCATATTATATGCTGGCCATCAAAGAGTTTACATTTTAGGGAGAGAGGTAGACATTAGGCACATGATTGCACAGCTAATAAATTAATTAAGATAATTAATTGCACAAAGGAACTATGAAGGGTTCCAAAAGAAAGTGGAAGTGATCATTAAGGACTTTTCTGGACAAGGTATTTTGATCTAATTTTGAAGAATGAATCTGCTATTAGCAGAGGGGCAACAGCAGGACAAGAAGTGAAGAACAGCAGGGGCCTGGAAGAGATGCTAGAGACTCTGTTTCCTCTGCTATAGTTTATGAACGTAGAAATGAGCTACATAAGTTTCTGAAGGTTTCTGGAGAGCTAGTCATGTCAGATATAGATTAGGGACTGGACCTGTGGGTCTGGACTCTGGTAACATGAGAATCAGCTGGTGGCCAGTGCGATCCTGATGCTGGGCACTGTTTGCAGCAAGTCTGTTCTCCCCAGGAGATGCTGAGGTACAGCCAGGAGTGTGGACCCCTGGGCTAGGTGGGCCCAGGTCCTCTAGGGTTCTCAGCCAGTGTCTTCTCATTGTGCCTCTCTTTTCTTGTCTCTTTTAGGGAAATAATAAAAAACTTAATTTTGGACCTACCCTAGAGTTATGTTTCTGAGGAGCATCTGAGAAAACTTTGAGTTTCTATCACTTGCCTTTTCAGGGTGACTTTCTTTGCAGGCCATCTCTTCCCTTCTCATGGTTGGTGCCTTTGGCCCTCCCTGTATCTGCATTCCCTCCCCATTGTTACTCCTGAGACTGAAATTAAGTCACCGACATTTCTGAGCCCAACTGGTGGCGTGCTGGGTTACTAACTCCTTCCTTAGAGAAGGAAGCAGAGTAAACAAAGAGGAAGGAGGATTACTAATTAAATCTAAAAGGGGGGGACTTCTTAGATGGAAGATGAATGGCCCATTCCCTTTTGAGGCAGGAGGTATTTGGGGAGATGGGAGAACAAATCAGATCTGCCCTTTCCTGTGTGGTGCCTCTGGCCTCAGACTACAGAGTCTCCTCTGAGGTTGAGAGTCTCCTTTCTGCGCACAGCAGCAGCCTTGGAAACGGGTTGCTCGCTGGCTGTGTGTACCAGCCTCTCTCCTCTGGGAGAGTTCTGAGCCAGGTGATCCTCCTAATGACTGTGCTTCACCCACAGGGCGAACTCTGTTGGAGAAGCTGTTCAGCCAGCAGGAGAACGGGCCTCCAGAAGAAGCAGAGAAGTTTTGCTCACGGATCATTGCGATGGGCCTTCTACTTCCTTTTAGTGACTGCTTCAGGGAACCGTGTAATCAGAATGCCCAGTCAAGTTCAGCACCCTTTGATGTAAGTAGGAGAATTCTCTTCTCTCTGCAAGGTGGATTGCAATTGAAATAGCAACCGTAATGCGTCTGTCCAATTACCCTATAATTTAAAAACAACATGTGATACTAGCCTTCCTCCCCTCAGCCAACAACAGCTCAGTATATGTTTCTATGCTTTTCTTTTTGACTAGGGCATTAAGCATATTTGCCAAACCTCCTTTAAAAAAAAAACAAAAAAACCCCCAGATGGCCACTCAAGCCGTTTTTTAGCCTGCTCTAATCAGTGATGATTTAAAAGTGGCTCAACGTCAGTATTTCTGACTTGGCTGGTACAGACATTCCTTCAGGAGCAGCTCCATAGGGCATGGTTATTGCTCCCGCTGGGCCACAGGTTTCCATGGGCCCTAGAATGCTACTGCAGTGCGTTCCTAACTCACTTATGTAGAAGCATTGTCTGCCTTCTCCCCCAAGTAACTCAAAAGGTGTATTTATAATTCCTAACAAATATCAGCACAGCTGGATTATCATTTTCAAGCCAGAGTATTACTAACCTTTCTCAGGTATGTGGTTCATGTATGATATTGGTTGTGATGAGCATGCATCTAAAACCCAGACATATAAGAATTCTCATCTGTGAATTTCTCATGAAAAAATTGAAGGTCTGGTTGGCTCATTGTGCAGAGCCCAGGATTTGTGAGTATTTGAGAGTAAGGGGTTCACATCCATCTGGGTTAATCACATTTGTTCCATTGCTGCCAACCACACCCTCCTTTCTTATCAGCCTTCTTCAGTAAATGTGCTATTATTCAAAGAATGAAATGATGGGTTTTGAAAGACAGTGAAAATGAACTCTGACCGAGGTCAAAGTGTGATAGTCAATAATAAAGTGCCTATATTTGCCTGTTTCTCTTCATCCTCTTCTTTACCCATTACAGCCTGTGGCCTTGATCTCCTTTGTGTTTTAGGAAAATAAGTTGCATAAAATATTCTGAGATTGTCTTGATACTTCCTATCTGAAAGAAAATCCCCCAGGTTGTGCTGTGACTTGCGAAGTTTCCTTTTTAAGATTTTTTTTTCTTAAATTTCTTTTCCTGCTGTAGTTTTTTTTTTTTTTTAATGGCATGGCAACTAATCACTGCCAGGTAGATCTCTTCTCCTATGGGAAGAACTAGATAATTTTAACTCTTTCTCTCTTTTCCTCTCGGAGAGGTCTATGATATTGTAGAGATAGAACCTGGGGACTATGGTGGGTTATGTGTTATAGAGCTGTGTTCCAAAGATATATCAATTTGGCAAGTTGGAATTATAATTGATATAGAACAAAGGTAGACACTAGCCATGTCTAATGCTCGCTTTTTGATTAAAACTATTCCCACAGTAATGGCATTTTCCTCTGGTTAAGCCTATAAGTAAACAGTCTGGTCTCTCAGTAAATGTGGAATTGGAATAACCGAAAAGAATAGGGTAACCCTATTCCTCTCTCTCTCTCTCTCTCTCTTTTCTTAATCAACTAACCTGGTTCCTTATATCTTACCTCGCTCCACCTTTGTGTTACACTAGTACCTCTTCGTAGCCGTGCTATTTGGGAGGGCACCTGGGTGTGGCATGGAGAGTGAAAAGTCCTCTGGTTAAGCCTATAAGTAAACAGTCTGGTCTCTCAGTAAATGTGGAATTGGAATAACTGAAAAGAATAGGGTAACCCTATTCCTCTCTCTCTCTCTCTCTCTCTCTCTCTTTTCTTAATCAACTAACCTGGTTCCTTCTTATATCTTACCTTGCTCCATCTTTGTGTTACACTAGTACCTCTTCGTAGCCGTGCTATTTGGGAGGGCACCTGGGTGTGGCATGGAGAGTGAAAATCAAACACAAGCAAATAAAATCTCTTAATAGTAAGTGAAGTAGAATGGGGAATTTCTTTCCCCCCACTTGATGTAATTGCATTTTCTCCTAACTTTATTCATTGGCTCTGTACTACCTGTCTACACCCCTCACCAAACTGAACACAAAACAAACAAAAAGTTAAAGGTACTTTCGTGAAGAAACGTTGTTCATATGTGTACAGAGTGGTTCAGTGACAGAACCATGCACTTACTGGAAGCATAGTCAAGGCTTTTCTTCAAAGGGGGTCAGGTTGTGGTATTAATGGGGGATGGGACGGAATGTTCTTATTTATGGGAAGAGAAGTTTCTGATTAGTACCTGTTGATTTCCAGAAAACAGCTGTTGGGAGCATTTCTAACTAACAGTTCTCTAGAGGACAGTTGCCCTTCAAAACAGAACACAGTGTGGGAATAAGCTCATACCTGGCAATCTTCCCACTGCCAACTTTGTGACTTTGTTCCCTTCCCTAACAGCATCCTATAATCCCTTCCTCCTTTCCCTTCTCTTCTCCATTTACACATGTAATTTGAGCAGTCAGGATTTTTGACTTGGGGATCTTACTGATGCAGTTTATGGATTAGCCTACTTCAGTCAACCCTTCTGATTTTAATCCCATATTATTTTATCCATTTTTTTAGGGCCTAACATTATTCCTTATAAAATGTTAAGAAAATATGAAAGGACAACATTTTCTCACACATTTTAACTTGATTAAGGTTTCAAGAACTTTAAAACACAAAAATGGCTTTGAATGATCATGTTAATTCATTTACAATTTTTTGCCAAATACATGCTACATGCCAGGTAATGTTTTAGGCTTGGAGACATGTTAGTGAGCAAGTGTAATAAATTCCTACCAAGGCCATCCAGCCAGCCACCAAAAAAAGAAAAAAACCTCCCCGTTCTCCCAGAACGTATATCCTATCCCCATTTTAAGAGGATAATATTGTAAGCATAGAACTGGTGCTTATTATATACTTTGCTTCAATAAAATTCAAACTATTAAAAAACTAGTATCTAGCTTATTACTTGAAAAGCATTACCTTTTGCCTTTTGCTGAATGGAATGATATCAACTTTATTAGCTGATCAAAATTATAGCCATGATACTTAAAATTATATATATATGTTGGTTTTTTTTTTTGGTGGCTCACAGGTATGGGATCTAAAACCTTGGCCTTGGTCATGACAACATGACTACACTAAGACACATATTTTTAAAAAATTCTCTCAAAAGTAGGCCTACTGTCCGTAATTCCAGGAAGAAGGCTAGCTTCTCACAGATCAGGGTCAGGGGAAAGTGTTATAACACTATGCTCTAACCAAATGAGCTAAACAGCCGGCCCAAATTATTTTAGCCATCAAAAGTATTGGTATTGGCTTTTTTATTTTTTTTTATTTTTTTATTTTTTTGTGACCGGTAAGGGGATAACCCTTGGCTTGGTGTCGCCCGCACCGTGCTCAGCCAGTGAGCGCACCGGCCATCCCTATATAGGATCCAAACCTGCAGCCTCAGCGCCCCCAGCGCCGTTAATACTACTGCTAGCTGCATTGTAGATGATATTGTTGGATTGTGTAAATCATGGTGTTTTTTTTATGGTCTGAGGAAAGATTGTTTTTTTTCTTTTAGAACCTGTTCTAGTCATCTCTTTCTACCATAGTATCTGGATCCTCAGAAATAGCAAAACCTTCATTACTATGGCACTCCTGATAATTTGAAGTTTCAGGCCACTGCCATTCTGCTGTGCCTGAGGCACACCTGTCCTCAGGCTGTTGCCAACCATGGGCCCAGGATCATTGCCACTTAGGTGTGCATGGAGGTCATTTTGTAAGAGCAACTCTGGTAAATGGTTCTCATAAGACTCCTTCTCCTCTGAATGCCTTTATTCATAACAAAGTCTTTTTACTGGGTCATATTCTTCAGCAGCTGTTTTGTAGACAACCACTTATCTTACCTAGTTGTTGATTATCCATTAACAAGCTCTTCTAGGATTTCTTTAATCATAACTATGTCAATATCACATTATCTATTTACATCACAAAAAAATAAGCATGTTTACTTGTCCCAAGCATTTTTGCAGGTGTATATGGTTACATCTACTTAATCCTTCATGAGCTGATCTCAAATGTCTGTCTAGTGGAATATTTTTGTGTGCATGTTTTTGGATGCTGGACTCCTTTGAATTTGGCAAATCTGCTGACTTTGCTAAATATGTGGTGATCCCCATGCTTACCAGATGGGCAAGGGCTCCTTGGTATGTGTGTAGATGGCCATAGATTTGGATGAGCATGTGAGTAAAGCTAGAATTATAGATGAGGAAGACATGAACATTCAAGCCAAAAAGGAAAAAAAGAAACAAATCATTAATGAAAACAACAGCCACTACCAGAAAGCTAATGAAATGTTCTCTACTCATCGTCACCAGTAGCCAGAAAGAAGACTTAAGTGAACACACAGAAATGATTATTTGTATTTGAGTTCATTTTTTTCAGAGCAGGAAGAATACTTAGATGTTATTTATTCAAGCCCACACAAACCTTTTGCTGACAGGCAGTAAGAGCTGTGACACATCTTTCAGCCCTAAGAGTTGTGCGCGCGCGCGCACACACACACACACACACATTCACACATACATATACACACATATACATATACACACATTTACATATACACACATTTACATTTACGCATGTACATTCATGTACACATACACATATATGCACATATATATACACGCATACACATACACACATATACATACACATACACGCATACATACCCACACATTTTGCTGTATGTTTATTTTTGAAACACTATGGTTTATGGTATTAACTCCTAGAAAGTTTTTATTTTAAAGGTGGTATTAAATAATACTTAATTTTCAGATCAGCTTTTAAAATTATTATAGATGACATTTTTTTTCCTTTCAGATGTCTCTCTGACATATGTATAGAAATCTGTAGTAGAGATCAGCTTTTAAAATTATTATAGATGACATTTTTTTTCCTTTCAGATGTCTCTCTGACATCTGTATAGAAATCTGTAGTAGAATCTAACATTTTACTTACCAAAATTCATTTTGTAGCCATGTTTTACATCTGTTCCATTAGCCAGGTAGTCAGGTTGCATCAATTCATGATGAGGGTGACAAAAGTAGATTAAAACTGAAATCCCTTTTCTCAGTTTTACTTATTTTGTTTTTCAATTTTAAGACCTTAAAGTTCCTACATTTCTTTCTTTATGTGGTTAAGGAGCAGATAGCCTGCTGAGAAGCAGCAGACTCTGTCCTCACCTCCAGTCTTCCCACTTGCAGCCCTGTCCTTCCAGGGTGGCTCTCCCTGCTCTTTCTCAGCTGGTGTTGACTTGGGGTATTTTACATTTGCTGATGCCATTGTCCCCATTCCTTTTGCCTTCTGGCCATCACAGGTGAGGATTTAGCTCACTTATACCCCTTTCCTCTTCCTCCCTGTTCCTTTCAATATAGTTAATATTGCTATGTCTAGTTTCTCTTTAGTAATTCTTCTTTGAACTTTAAAACATATGCTTTCAATATTTTGCTGTTGTTCCATCAACTTCAGATAATTATCTCTTGCTTTGCTGTTCCCCCCGGCCCCGCCCCCGTGTAAAATTAGGCCTCAGCCTTCACCTCCCCACCCTCTGAGCCCTGTCTACCTCCCATCTTCCACCAGATGCACTTTTATTTTTAGGGTGTACATTTAAGGTTAATGTTTGATCCATAGGTTCATTCTCAAAGTGGGAAAACATATGGACATCATATAAATACTATACTTCAGAGGCAGGAAGTGTGCTCTGATTTTGCTTCCTTCTCAACATCCCAGTATCCCAACATCACAGGCCCCAGGCCACTCAAACAAGGATGTGCCTCAGATAAGTTCAAATGGCTTTTGTGTTCACATTTGGTTTATTCCTTTTTTTATGTGGAGCTCCCATGTAGCACAGAATTTTTGACAGCCTCTCTTTTGGGGGGGAGGGAATAAACATGAGCTTCCGCTTCCCACAATATTCTCAATATCTTTGAGTTTTCCACTCTCCTGTAGATTGGATGCTGTCCCCTCCAGCCCCCCCCCCCACATTGAGGTTTAATTCACACTGTAATTGCTGAGGGTGGGAAATCCTTTTATGGTATATTATGGTAACTGAAAGATTGGGCTTTGAAGAGCTGATTAGATTGCAGGACCATGCTGTAGTGAATGAATTAATAATGGTGGTAAGGGGCATGCTTTTGAGGAGATTAAAATAAGAGTGCATGAGAGTTTCTCTCTCCTCCACCATTTTCTGCCATGTGAGATGCCTGGGTCACTGTCACCACCACGGAGACCCTCACCAGATGTGTTCCCTGGACTTTGAACTTCTTAGACTATGAAACTGTAAGCAATAAACTTTGTTTTCTTTATTAAATATCCAATTTCATGTATTTTATTATAAGCAACAGAATCAGACTCATACAAACTCATTCTTACCATTTAGTGGAATTCCTTACTCTTCTGGAAGACTGCTGACTTCTAGTTTACACTGGGTTCTTGATATTTAATTGCGACTTAGATTTTTTTTTTTCAGCAACCCTCCGCCCTCCCTGTTACTAGGGACACAGAGGTG
>NW_007728486.1:306086-307083 GCF_000696425.1 Galeopterus variegatus
GGTCTGTATGTGGGATCCGAACCCTCGGTGGGAGTGCCGCCGCGCTCCCAAGCGGCGCACTGTAGCAGTGCGCCACCGGGCCAGCCCATGCTTTTGAATAATTTTGACTAGTTAAGCCATAAACAGATTGCCATTTATAAAATATCACTCCAGTGGCGGAATGGAGAATGGATTAAAGACTAAAATTGGTATTTTGATAATCGGAAAAGTGCCTAAATTGAAGCAGAGCCAGTGGGGATGGAAAGAGACAGATATAGGGAATATGTAGGATCTGGAATTAACAGGACTTGCTATTTGACTGGATGTGGGGAAGTAGTATAGCTGATTTATTTGGGTTTCTGACTCCCCTCTCTGGGATACTCTGCTAAAAGGCAGAATACTAAAGAGGGAACAGATTTCAGGAAAGATGTTAATTCTCTTTTGGACATCTAGAATTTGTGATTTTGGGGGGATGTCATGGTGACAAGCACTAGAGGACCACAAAACTAATATTGCTGGCATATACCGTAGGATATAGTCTAAAAAGATGAGCAAATAAATTTAGCAAAATAAAAGAAAGTTGATTAAACAGAAGATTAAAGTTCTTGAGGACAGCAAAGGATAGGTGTAGTGAGAATATAGAACGAGTGAATTATCTGGAGGTTGTGGCCAGAGGGATGGATGTTGGTGTTTAAGATTTCAGAGGTGGAGGTGTTCTACTGATTCCCAAATCCACTCCACGTTGGGGGAGATGCCTGTTGTCATTAGAATTGAGATTCTCAGGGTTTTGGCTGGGACTTAATGTCTCCTAGGTTTGTGGAAGTGTCCATATTGAGAAGCAGACACAGAACCCTGTGATAAATCCTTGATGAGTGTAAGGCTGTACTGAGGAGGTCTGTGAGTGTCTGTGATGAGGACAGCTAGACAATGACACTGCTGGGTGATGTAGGCTCTAAGGGTGGAAAGGTTCTGCACAGGGTAGATGTGGAATATTCTCTAGGTGATTAAAGAGGGTGAG
>NW_007728486.1:307168-319384 GCF_000696425.1 Galeopterus variegatus
GCGACACCGAGGGTTGCGATCCCGTTGCCGGTCCCGGTCCGGTACGGGCACGACACTGAGGGTTGCGATCCATTGCCGGTCACGAAAAAAGACAAAAAGGAAAAAAAAAAAAAGATTTCAGAGGTGGAGGTGTTCTACTGATTCCCAAATCCACTCCACGGTGGGGGAGATGCCTTTTGTCATTAGAATTGAGATTCTCAGGGTTATGGCTGGGACTTAATGTCTCCTAGGGTTGTGGAAGTGTCCGTATTGAGAAGCAGACACAGAACCCTGTGATAAATCCTTGATGAGTGTAAGGCTGTACTGAGGAGGTCTGTGAGTGTCTGTGATGAGGACAGCTAGACAATGACACTGCTGGGTGATGTAGGCTCTAAGGGTGGAAAGGTTCTGCACAGGGTAGATGTGGAATATTCTCTAGGTGATTAAAGAGGGTGAGATTATGAGGCTGTGTTGTAAGATGAGAATCGGGAAAATCACCTTTCATGTTCAATCATTACTTGCTTGGATTATCACATTGGCCTTTTTGTTACCTTCTTGGGTTTGCCTGTTACCAGTCTCCAGTCCAGTTTCCTTAATCTATTCCAGTGGGTCTCAGTTCAGGGCCATGTTGCCCTCCAGTGGACATTTGGCAGTGTCTGAAGACATTTTCAGTTGTCACAATGGAGGGAGGGATGCAACTGGCATCTAGTGGGCAGAGGCCAGGAATGCTGCCAAGCATTCTACAGTGCACAAGACATCCCTTCCCACCCCAGCAAAGAATTATCCAGTACAGTATCAGTAGTGTTAATGTTGAGAATCCCTCTGATATACATTTGATCATTTCATTTTTCTATGTAATGCCGTTAGTGGTTTTCTCTGTCAGAATAAAGTCCAGATTCCTTGGATCTCCAAAGTATTCCTCCTGCTATCAAAACTTTCCTACTTCAGCTCATGACCCCCTTCCCTTTCTGCTCCTCCAAACTCCCATCCAAGTCCTAACCAGGCCTGACCTTGCTTAGCTTCTGAGATGAGATGAGATGGGTGCATTCAGGGTGGCATGGTGTTGACTGCTCCTCCAGACTCTGCACTTCAGACTGTCCACGCTTTTTCTCACCTCCGGGGCTCTGTGGGTACCACTGTTTCTGCTTCCAACTACTATTTCCCAATTAACTTCTACTCTACATCATAGGATGCTGTTCAGAATTAGATGCCATTTCTCTCAGACAGCTTTTTTTAACAATCTAAGTCTCCATTTTCTCTCCCAAAGGACCTATCACGTGTGTTATAATTGGCTATTTATCCTGTAATGCATGAATGCAAATGAAATTAAGTATGAAGGTGTCTTCTTGAGCAGTGCATTACTGTACCCCTGTGTTACCTGGCGGGCCTCCCCAGAATGAAGAGTGGACTCCAGTCCTAGACTGTGGATTCCAACCCCGTCTCCTCTGCTTAAGAGGTTGTAACATTTACCCAAGGCCACAGATTAAAAATTTCGTGTGTGGTAATAATGTCTACTTCTGGGGTTGTTTTGAAGATTAAATGCGATTAGTTTATAAAGCATTTAGCACAATGCTGGGCACATAAGAAGTGCCCATGAAATATTAGTGATTGCTGTTTTCAATTATTGTCTTTCAAGTTCCTATCACAGAACCTGGCATTGTGGTTGAATAAATCTGCCTTGATTTCATGAAGAGGCTATGAGGACAGTTGTGGTGACCAAGGAGAGGAGGAGCTGGGAATCTATTAAGTGACTTGTCTTGAATGATCAAGGGTCACCTGTATTTAATAATCTTGAGAACACTTGGAGAGAGAGGAGATGGAGGGTGAGGTGGAATATGGATTTGCTTGGGAATTGACTCCGTATTGGATTTCTGCTTCTGGCCCATTGCCATCCACCTTTCTAAATCCATTTACTACTCTTGATTTTTCTGCTATACGTACCACATTCTTGACCAGCCTTCAGCCCCCACATCTTTCTGGATGGAGTAGAATGGAAATAGAGAGATCAAGAAACTCTGTGGAGAGGGAACCCACCATGTCCCCTTGGTGTTGTGATCATGGCCATTCCGTAGTGACTGCGTGCTTTCCCTGGTCTGTCTGTGCGAGTGTCACACTCAAATATTGGCATATGACTTCCTTGTTTAGCTCTCTGTGTGTATGTGCGAGAGTGTCTCCAATTCTCTGTAGGTAATGTGGCATGACAGAATGAAACACCTCACCAAAAAATAAGGATCTTCATTTTTATCTAGAATTCTTAAGACAGAGGGAGGAACCAAAAGGGCTGGAGATTGGTTTGCTACACAGCATTGCTCTTCTCTTTCAAAGAGCTCCACATATGGAATGTATTTTATTTTCTTTGCTGGATAATTCTTGTGGGGTAAAATTGACAGGAAGAATCAATAAATAGAAACAGGAAGAATCTGCTTACTATTCTTAGTTTTCTCCAAGGGGCATTTTCCATTAAATTTTATTTTTAGTTCTGAAATAGATTTATTTTGTAAAGAATATAAAGAGTGGATATGTATTAAAGCAAGTTCTGACTTGATGTCTTTCTTAGGAAGCTATACACTTGTTTTGTTTTGTTTTTTAATTGCCCTGTATTTCTAACTTTTCTTTATCACAATATTAGTTGTATGGTGGGTCAAATTATGTCCCCCATGTTTGTAGTCAGAGAGTTCAGTGTGAAGTAGAAGTCTTTTAATATATATTTGGAAAATTGCTGTTTCTCTGGACTTTTAAAAAGGTCTTTGTCATGCTTCTTTTTCTTTTTATCCTTACAATTTATGGGAATTTGTTCCCAGTTACCATTCAGTGAGTGTTTATATGTTGTATGACTGGATCCTATAGTAATCAGTATCCAATTTTTTATACATGTGTTTAAGCATATATATTTTTAACCATACTTTGTGATTATTATGTTTAAGCATATTTTGAAATTTTATTTTTCTGACCTGATATTGTTATAGCAACCACTCAGCTCCTGTCTGAGGCTCCGCAAAATTGATACCAAATTCATGGGTCCAGCTGCCTGCCCCCGACAAAAATATAAACAACCCAAAAGTCAAATGTTGATGAAAATGGAAGTCAGCTTTTATTCAGGAATACCATTGTGAAAGAAAGTGAGCCAAGATGCTGGGTACCGTTTAAGCTTTATTAAAGAAAGAAATCTGCTGGGCTGTGCTCAGAGTGGCAGGCGGCCCAGGGCTGCCCTGAAAATGGTGGGCAGCACCAGGTGTGGGGGTGGTAGAGCTTATATAGGTATGTTGGCGCCAAGAGCTGGGTCATGTAATTCCACGATGGGGATTGAGTTAGGTCATGGGAATGGAGAGTTCTGTGCATGTGTAAATGCCAAAAGTTTCATTTTCTCTGAAACGACAAGGCTTCTTGTAAAAGAGAACGGAGGAGGGGAGGGGAGGAGGTCGGCAGTGCCATTTTGTACTTGGGCTTTCCTAAAGTGGCACTGGTTATGTTGCAGATCTATTCCAGTGATCTGAGGTACCCCAATTCTCCAGGAAACCTGAAGGAGAATGGCCAGGCTAAAAAAGCCATCAAAGACTCAGGTTTACTGAGCAGTTTTTAAAGAGGAATGTGGGAAATGAAAAGCAGGAGGAAGGGGCAGGTGATCATGGAGGGCTTCATGCAAGGTCTCAGGTGCAAGGTCTCACCAAGGCTTTGTCTGGTTCTGCTCCCTTCCTTATCTCAGGGTCTGGGTAGTACATGCAAGTCTGCAGCTTCAGGCTGGCTGGAAAACAACTTTACACTCATATAAATAATGTCATCTTGACCCATAATCAAGGTTCACAAATATCAAATAACCATGGGAAAAGAGGGAATTCTGAGAAATGCATGCCAATGAAAAAACTGTGTCTTTTTAAAATTTGCCTACAGCCCATACAGTTTTAGGTCCCAACATGGATTCAGTCCTGCTCACTCCAACAATATGTGATTTAGTACATTTCTAATGTGTGTTGCTTTTGAGCATTTTATCTCAGTAGGCAGAATAGGTGATTTCCCTCCCATTATGCTCAATTCAAGAGTATTGTTGCAAAGGTAGTAATAGTAATTACCGCTGTTCCCCTCCCCACAAAGTTTTCTGAGCTCAGAAGAAATGTTTCCAGCACTTTTGTGAATTTTGAATGTTCCCCAAGCATAAATAAATTGATGTTTAGAAAAGTGAAAACACATTTGTGGCAGTTACACTTTTTAAGGCAGTGACATACTTCCTTCTTCATGATTTGTTTTTCCTCATTTAAGAGGATTATGCTGTTTCGGATACCCATTTTGGCTTTCACAAGTGGTACTTCTATCATCCGTTTGTCAAATAGTGCTGGGTGACTCAGAATTCATTTTCAATTTGTCTGATGGACTTTTATTAAAATGGGTGACTTGGCCCAACTTTTCTGTCATGATTTTCTTTTCTTATCCTTCTCCTGGATATGCACTGAATATCAGTTAGTTCCATCGATGTGACTTGTATTTCCTGTGGCCTTCCTTCCCTTATCTCAAGAGCCAGAAGAAGTATAGAATTGGGAATCTATGGCAAAGTGAAATTAAGCCTTTTGAGGCAGAAATAATTTATTTTGGTTTTTTTAGTCTGGTCTGCTGGGACCTAGTGCAGGAACTTAGTTCAAGACAGTGGCCTGTGATAATTTGTGTTTAACAGAGGGTGCCTTGTACTGAGAAAATATCACCCCAGCCAGGAGCTTACAGGAGTTTTTTTTACCCCCAATTTTTACTGGACTTTGGAAATTTGAAAGAAGATTTATTCCCTTTTTATTATTGTCCAGATCAGGGCTTGGCAAAGTTTTTCTGTTAAGAGCCAGATAGAAATATTTTAGGCTTTAGTAAATATTTTACAGTCTCTGTCAGAACTACTCAATTCTGCCTTGTAGTGTGAACACAGCCAAAGGCAATATTCAATGAGTAGCATGGCTGTGTTTTCTAATAAAACTGTATGTACAAAACAGGCAGCCAGCCAGATTTGGCATGTGGACTGTAGTTGGCTGACCTGTCTTCTATACTCAGGTAATATATAGAAAGTTAATTTATTCTGTGAGTTTGACTTTTCTTTCTGTCTCTAACCATGTGTGGTCACTAGCCAGTCATATGATATTTATTGAATTTTTCTATGAAAAATGCAGATTATCTTCCTGTTCTTATGTAGCTTAGTGTCAAAAGGGATACTGGATGAACAGATAGAGTGGCACAGTATTTAATAGAGGTGATAGAAGAAAAGTGAGTGGTCTATGACTGGAAGCTAGAGTCATGCGTGAGGGGGGAGGGGCAGGAGGGATACTGCATGGTACCCAGAGACATTTAAGAAGGCTTTTGGAAGAATGATTTAGGGGCTGGACCATCATCTTGAGAGCAGGAGGAAGCCACTGGAGGGTGTGAGGTGGAGGAGTGTGTGACGTGCTCAGATTCCTGTTTGAGAGAGCGTTCTGGGTGTTTGTGGAGCATGGATGGAGGGGTGTGCTGCGGGTATGGTTTGAGGGCTGGAAGGCCCTGAAGAGGCTGTTGCAAGAACCCAAGAGCAGGAGATGCTGCCCTCAACTATGAAAGAGGTAGAGAGTAGAAGATTGTTTTATTTTGAAAAAGTATTACATGTGGTTACACAATTTTTTCCCCTTTTAAAAGACTTGAAAATATCCAGGGAGTTGCACTAGTACAAGAAATTCAACTTTTCCTTGAACAAATTACACATCTTAACTTTCTTCACGTATTACCACAGTACTTAAAAAAAAATTTTACTTGTGTTTGGGAAAAAATTTGGGGAGGAAATAAAGGGCAGATTCTAACAGTACTTAGAATAGTATTATTAGTTATACTAATCTCCAATTTAGCAAGAGTCAGAATCCCCTGGGAGGCTTGTTAATTATTTGTTAATTGCTGGGCACTGCTCCCAGATTCTGGAGGTCTGCAGTCAGCCCGGCAGGAGCATTTGTAATTAGTAACAGGTTCCTGGCTGAGGCTGTTGATGGTCTGTGGACTGCTTTAGAAGGTAGAAATGGCAAGCCTTAGGGATCTGATTAACTACGTACAGGTGAGGTTGAGGGCAGAGAAAAGGAGGATATTCCTAGGTTTCTGTCTTGGGCAGTAAGGTAGGTGATGCTATTTGCTATGTATAAAATACAGGAGAAGGAGCAGGTTATGAGGAGAGTTAGTTCAGTTTAGGTGCAGAGAAAAGGAGGATATTCCCAGGTTTCTGTCTTGGGCAGTAAGGTGATGCTATTTGCTGTGTATAAAATACAGGAGAAGGAGCAGGTTATGAGGACAGTTAGTTCAGTTTAGGTGCCACTGACATTGAGGATATCTACTTCAATAAATGCAAAAATCAATTGGTTATTTGTATCCAGGGGCCAGGAGATAGCTTGGAGGAGAGAGGTTGAGTAATTTTCATTGTGTCGATGGTAATTGAAACTGGTAAGCATTGGAAAGTGCCTGTACAGTGGGAAGTAAGAAGGGCCTGATATAAGAATAAACGTTTATGCAGTAGGCAGAGGGGGAAAGACTGCAAGGAGACCAATAAGGAAAGAAAAAGATTTTTTAAAAAAAGAAAGATGGGGGACTAATTGGCATTAAATGTTGTCAAGAGATCAACTAATATCAACCGTGAAAAGTAGTCATTGAATTTAACCAGAGCTACTTGTTAGTGACCTTGTAGAGAGGCATCTGGGTGGATGCAGTCTAGATTTCAGCAGGCTGTGGTTTGAAGGGAAGGGGGTGGTACTAAGGAGATGGGAGGTGGAATCACTGCAGGTTTATAATTAGCTCAAGGGCTTTTCTGTCAGGGGAAAAGGAAAGTAGGATGGTTTATGACCAGGGAAGAAGAGGTGGCTTTTTGGGGTGGTTTTCTTTTTTTTAATTTTTAAGTATGTGAGTGTTTAGAGCATGTTTAGGTGCCCATGGGAGGGATACAATAAGAAGGAAATGCTGAAGATTGAGGAGAGGAAGGATGATTAATAGTACATTGTCCTGAGAAAGCCAGAAGGGTTGGGATGCAAGCCATAGGTGGGGGACAGGAATAGGAAAACCTGTGTGCAACAGCCAAGGCAGGAAGGAGGGCTCAGGTGCAGGTGGCCTTTGCAGGTTAATGCTTAGAAGTTGAGCTAGTGCTGCCTGACTTCTGTGTTCTCTGTGAGTTAGGAGCTGTCACCATCTGCACAAGTAAAGAGGAACAGGTATGTCAGGCCAGTTGCTTAAAAACTGCATGGAAAACATTTCATTTTGACACCACATAAATGTGAATGAGTGGAATAATGGAGGGATGCTTGTGGAGGGCCAGCTGAGGTGGGAGGTAATGGATTAATATTGGCTCTGCCCCGGTGTTGGGTTTGGCAAGGGCAAAACACTGGACTGATCTCAGGTTGGCTTTTTGCCCAGGTAGATGCATCTGAAGGTTAGTGGGGTTGGGAGTGGTTGAAAGAGTGAGCTACAAAGTCAGAAGACAAGACCAGAGTGGGTGAATGATAGAAAGTAGGGGAAGGCCAAGATTCTCAAGGCCTGGAGGATGAGGAGGTTCAGATAGGATGTCTGCAGGTATTATTTGATAGAGAAAGAAGTCTTAGTTGATGAAGTGGTTGAGGAATATGGTAAGGTGAGTGGACTGCTAGCTGAGGCAGTAGGCTAGTTCATTCACACGGCAGTGGTGTCACAAACTATTATGATGCATGGTAGACTATATTTTGGAATCAAGGGCTGGCCCATAGCTCACTTGGGAGAGTGCAGTGCTGATAACACCAAGGCCACGGGTTTGGATCCCTATATAGGGATGGCCGGCTAGATCACTTGAGAGAGCATTGTGCTGACAACACCAAGTCAAGGGTTAAGATCCCCTTACCAGTCATCTTTAAAAAAAAAAAGAAAAAAAGTGGTCCTTCAGTTGATGATAATAAATAGACTGATTTAGAATGATAATTCACACATGGAATAAACTATATGCATTTATAAATAAAAAAAAAATAGATTACTTTTGCAATACCTACAATTAGGATATAGGTGGTTCTATTTTAATCTTACCCCAGTTTCCTGCTAAGGAAGGACTGAAACCTTTGGCCAGTGGTGGCTGGGAGATGTGTTCCTGTTCTTGCTGTGCTTGCATTCACTTGCTTTTTTTCTTTTCTCCTCTGGTGTGAACCGTTTGCTAATCATGGTTCCCAGTCTGTGACCAGTCCTCAGAGCATTGTCATTTCCTTATATTGGCACTTTTTGTTTTTAAATTATCTTCAATATTTAAAAACATCAAGCTTACTATCTACTAGGCTCTGTCCTAAGCACTTTACAAATATTAACTGACAATTTTTCTAACAAACCTGATGAGATAGTTTTTATAGCACAGAAGAAATATGTTCATTCTCTCTTGGTTGAAGTTCAATTATCAACACAAAACCTTCAACTGCACTTTTGCAGTTCTGGCTATCTCTGATGCTAACTTGCCAGTACACAGATCCAGGCAGTGTTGAAATACAAAACTGTTTTCTTCTTCGGGTGCATATACTGTAAAATGACTGTTGGGCCTGTGGTTTTCCTGGGAGTGACTTCCATTTCTGTGCTTTGTAGTTTTACTTTGTGATGTTTAGAGGATTTTATAGAAAAATTATAGAAAAGCTGATGTACAATAGCTTCCAGGCTAAATGCTTTGGCAAAAAAGTCTCTGCCACTTAGAAATTATTGATTTGTGGCATTCCCTGTTTCACGCTGTTGAACATACTCTCAGGCTATGGAAAGGATTTTCCTGTTTTAACTATTTCAGGCCATGTGCCTGTACAGTGTACACACCTGATTAATTTTCTCTTTTGTGATCGGATAATACAATACCAAAACTGGAGAGGACCTTAACGATCATTTAATTTAGCCCCGTTCTCTCCCTGTCTTTTTTTATTTCTTTATTTTTTTGGCTGCTGGCTGGTACGGGGATCTGAACACTTGTCCTTGGAGCTAACTTCCCATCCTTAGCCCTGTTCTCTTAAATTGACAAATGAGAACACTGTAGCTAGAAAGGCGAAGTGACTTATCTGTGGCCAAAGCAGCTTTGACATCACCAGAATCTTAGTCTCCTGATACTCAGGTCAATTTGCTTTTCCCCCATGCCACACTGCCTCTCATTAGAGAAGAAAAGTTTCTTCCATTTGAAAGAGATTCTAACTGACCTCATGTTATTGGTGGCTAATGGTCCCTGTGCATTTATTAAATATAGTTGAGTAATGAGTATATCTTTAACAAACTAATTATGTGACTTCTGGTCACTTCTGATGAATGTGTTATGAAGAATTCTGGATCGTTGTAGAGATCTTTGAAAAACATGTTGGGATACTTTAAGGAAATACTAGGGATTGAAAGATAGAAGACAACCTAAGAACAGTGTGGACCCTAGTATTTTTTTTTTCTTTTTTTTTAAAGATGACTGGTAAGGGGATCTCAACCCTTGGCTTGGTGTTGTCAACACCACGCTCAGCTAGTGAGCCAACCGGCCATCCCTATATAGGATCCGAACCCGTGGCCTTGCTGTTATTAGCACTGCACTCTACCAAGTGAGCCACGGGCCGGCCCCTGGACCATAGTATTAATAGCCTGAGAAATCTGCATGAAAAATAAGGACAGGTGACTGTACTTCAAATACTATGGTGAAATGAGGACTTTAAAAACAAGAATTTTAAATGTCTTTTTGTACAAGTCAGCCACCCAAATAAATAAATAAATAAATGCCTTTTTGTTATATTATGTGTAATATGAAATGAAGGACAACATATTTTCTTAGACTTGATTTCAGTTTTGCTATAATATCTACTCCTAGGACAGGAGAGATTGTGTCCTCACGGCTGGTTCCACTCTTACTCCATCCAATTCTTCCTCTACAAAGAGTTATTTTTAAAAAGCAAGTCCCATCTCATCACACTTGGTCGAGATGCTTTACCTTAGTATAAATACCAACACTCTTACTCATGGCCTTCAGCAGCCCTCTTAGCTACCTCGTGGCTAGGTCTGCAGCTTTGTCTCATGCTCCTGTCTTCCACATCACTAAGTTACCTGCAGAGCTGCTGAATCTTGAGCTCCACTTCTGGAATGTCTGATTGACTAGATCTGAAGGTGGGCTCTGGGAATATGAGATTTTGATTAGCCAGATTTGGGAAAATGTAGCTCTAGAAAATGTGTTCTGTGAATATTATTGCTACTTATAAGAGGAAGCTGCTCTTGNACTCAGTCTCATTTTGGAAATTTCTCCTTATTCATGCACAGGGTTTCAAGTACCAAATCTTCAGCTCTGCCCTCTGCTGGTCATTTTCAAATTATGCAAACAGAATTTTCTCAATTATTTTTTTATTTCCAAATTTACAGAGTTGTTGGAAGACATTTTAAAATTTCAGCACTGCAAAATCGATTATAATTTTTTCTTTTTTTCTTTCTTTCTTTTTTTTTGTGGCTATCTGTTGTGGGGATTCAAACCCTGGACCTTGGTGATAACACCACACACTAAACAACTGAGCTAACCAAAGATCCCCTGGGATAGTTTTTATTTTAAAATTTAAAAAATTCTTTCATGTAGGTAAAATTTTAAAATTGGAGAGGAATAGAAGCTTTATATATTGCTCAAGAAAACAGCATTTGTGATTTTCTTTTCCCAAGTACAGGTGGAAATAAATATGAATATAGTTAAGGTTACAGTAAAATTAGAGAAAATCTAATATGTGTAAATGCCAGTGTTTGTAAAGTTAAAGTATTTTTTGGTCTTCTTTTGACTTGGCACTTACTCCATTAAAGTCTCTTGATAGGTTAAAGTAACACACTCTCCTTTTTACATAAAAAGGATTTTAAGTTGAATTTGCTAAAGGATTAACTTTTTTTTTTTTGGCAACTCGACAGTATAGGAATCCAAACCCACGACCTTGGTGTTATGATGCTACACTCTAACCAGTCGAGCTAACTGGTCAGCCCAGATGAACTCATACTGAAATATTTTATATATATATATATATATATATATATATATATTTACCTTTAAGGATTTGTACAAAACTTTGTACAGGAGCGTATATCAAGCTATAAAGATCATGAATGTTTACAAATGTGATGAACTGCAAATGAAAATTTGAGGTCAACTGTCCATTAGACAGTCAACCAATAGTGTAGATGGAAACTGGTTAGTCCTTCTGGACCCACAGGTGAAATGANGGCTAGGTCTGCAGCTTTGTCTCATGCTCCTGTCTTCCACATCACTAAGTTACCTGCAGAGCTGCTGAATCTTGAGCTCCACTTCTGGAATGTCTGATTGACTAGATCTGAAGGTGGGCTCTGGGAATATGAGATTTTGATTAGCCAGATTTGGGAAAATGTAGCTCTAGAAAATGTGTTCTGTGAATATTATTGCTACTTATAAGAGGAAGCTGCTCTTGGCTTTTTTCTTGAACTTGAAGGAGGTTCCTACTTTGAACTCTCAAGAGTTATCGCTCAGCTAATGAGAGATACTATGCTAGAACTAAGCTTACTGATGGAACATTTTCCCTGGATTGCTCATTAAGGCTTTGGTTAACTTCTGTGTAAGGGAGAAGCTGCTCAGCTGAGAGAGAGACTGAGTTGGTCTCCAGGTGCTTAGCAGAATCTTCAGTGAAATTAATGACACTTTTTTTTTTCTTACAATAATTTTCTTTCCTTGTTCTTATTTGAAAAAACTTGAGATATAAAGTGCACATGTTCATATTTGGAAATGTGACTGAAAAAGAACCCTATCTTAAGAAAAAGTATAATTAAATTTAATCTTATTCAATATTTACTGTACTCATAGGCCTAACCCCCAGGCCTTTTCTTCTTCCTGCTTCTTCCTTTATGTATTTATCAGCATGTTCTAAAATGTGCTTTCGAATACAAGGGGTTGTGAAACACTGAAGTTATGGAATGTGAAAATTGAGAATAATCATTTATGTGTTCAAAGTTTCAAACAACCCTATAAAAAATTTAAAACTTGCAATAATCTTGTCTTTAAGGTACATATTCTAGATTAAGAAGTCAGTATGTAATGCCTATACAGATATAGATGAAATTAATTTTTATAGATTAATTTTTACATCTGTTTTTATCTCTACTTTTATGATATGTACAAAGTATTTCTGATTTGATTTGTAAGTTATTTAATTGTACCTCATGTGTATGCATAAAATGAGCAAGATATTATTATTATTATTATTTTTTTTGTCTTTTTGTCTTTTTTCCGTGTCCGGCAACGGATCGCAACCCTCAGTGTTG
>NW_007728486.1:320384-326922 GCF_000696425.1 Galeopterus variegatus
TGCCCCCTTGAAGGGCGGGTGTCCGAACTGGCCGGAGCGTGTGATGAGCCACACTCCTGGTGGTGTGGTACTTTTTTTTTTTTTTTCTTTACCTTTAAGGATTTGTACAAAACTTTGTACAGGAGCGTATATCAAGATATAAAGATCATGAATGCTTACAAATGTGATGAACTGCAAATGAAAATTTGAGGTCAACTGTCCATTAGACAGTCAACAAATAGTGTAGATGGAAACTGGTTAGTCCTTCTGGACCCACAGGTGAAATGATTATTAATGAAAGGACACATCAGCTGATTCTATGCTCTCCTTAGCTATGAACAAGAAACAGTGTCTGTAAGCACCAAGAAAGTTTTTACAAGTTAATACCAAGCAAAACACACAAGGAAGGCATTATCTTTCTCACAGCCTTGTTGGATCAAGGCTTTAATTAAGGTCACACTGACATTTAAAATAATTCACGACTAAAATTTACTAAAGAGTACTGAGCTGGGTGATGAGAATTGGTTTTGTTTCCAAACTCTGTTACTGTGTGACTTCACTGGTAAAAGCCAAAGTAAATGATCTCTAATGATCCTTTTGATAACAATAGTCGCCGTTTCTTGAGCCCTTACTTTGTTTTTTTGGATGGCTGGCCAATATTGGGATCCAAACACCTGACCTTGGTGTTATCAGGGCCATGCTCTAACCAACTGAGCTAACGGGCCAGCCCTGATCCCGTACTTTGCTAAGCATTTTACATGTCACTTGATCCTTACAACACCCCTTGGATTGAAAAGGAGGTATTGTTAGAGAAGAAGACTGGTCATAACAATTAGCAGGGAAGTGATTCACATCTAGGTCTGTTAAATCCTGAAATGCCTGCTCTTTAAGTATTGCCTGTTATGCAGAAGTCTCTGAATTTATTTTAGAACGGTCATTACAAGCTGAGAATACAGATGTGTTACCATTTCACAAGCAAGTTCAAAGGCAAAGGAACAGATTCTCCCTTTCCTTCATCCATAGCCTCAGAAAATAAGTAATATGTAGTGGAAACAAGATTATGCTAATAAACTGTCTTCCCAATGGGACTCTACATGGAGAGTATGATGAAATTTGTGGGTTCCTAAATCCCAGTTGTTACATTAATGTATTTGGTCTTTAGAAATGACTTGTTCAAAGTTGCTGTTTTGTTCTATTTAGTTTTGTTTGAGCTCTGTAGTTCAAAGCACTGCATGTGAAGGTTGACCTTGTTTTTAAATGATAACTGTAGCCATAATGACAATATATTCTACCAAGTGTTGAATCAATTCCTGTTGTAAACACCAACTAGGCACTCTAGTCTCTAAGTAGCAGAGCTTATCACACATTTTAATCTTAGTTCCAGTTTGCTTCCTGTGCTATAAGTGGTTGGTGACAAATTTTGAGACTGAACTTCTATTTTAGCTTCTCTTTCTATGAAAAGAGACCCAACAGGCATCTTTAATATATATGCTACTTCTGTGTGGTATGTGTTTTCCTGGAGCAAATTGTTACACCTCACCTTCAGCTAACACCTTTGAGAAAATGTAATTTCCAGTGTATGAAGTCTAGATTCTGAGGGAGAGGAGTCTTACAAGATCATGAATGCAGTTTCTTACAGTATTTAGTTTTGCCTAAGAAAATCTTCATTATAGGCATTTAGATATTTCCCCTCCTCAGCTTGAGGCTTGTCGCTATGTGATTATAAGACTGAATTACTAAAGGGCCCAAGTCTACCTCTTACCAGGCAGAACTTTGTGTATAGCACCAGTAGAGGGACTGATGGACTTTTTAATAAGCGTGACTGTTGCATATTAGCCCCCTCCCCCCAAAAGTGCTATCAGCACTTTTCTTATTCCTTCTTATGGGTAGGTGTCCGCATGGGCTCTGTCATTTATAGTTTACACAGAACTCTCCCCTCCATCTAATTCGGTCTGGATCCTCTGTCTTTTCTAGGCCTAGTCTGAACCTACATGCTCTTCTCTTGACCCTGTTGATACTGTAAGCTCATTTAAAAAATAATATATTTTCCCCCCTCAAGAATTCTTTTCATTCCTTCCCTTAACTTGATTGGTTCCTTTTATAATACCATAGTTTTTTGAAATCCATTCCACTGCAGGCCTTTTCTTTGCATCTTCTTTTACAGTGCCAGGAGAGGTGTGTGTGTGTGGGGGGGGTAGGGTGGGTTCCGTACACTTGACTCTTTGCTTCCATTTCCAAATTTGTTCCAGCAGTAGCATCATGCACTAGCTTCATACCGGGCTCTCTTCTTCCTGGGCCTGTTCCCATATTGCTGGGGAACCTCAGCATAGTGGCCTTATTGCCTGTGCCTACTTCTGGTATGAGCTGGAGGTTCAAGTACAGATAGCATCTTTAAAAACTAATGTCATACTAGATTCTAACAATTTAGGGAATTCTATTTCTGGAGCCCTTGCTGCTCTACTAAGCAGATCCATGCAGAAAGAAGCCTTTCTCAGCCTTATGACCTTCCGGGGTATCTACTTTGCTGCTCACCACTTTCTCCTTTGCTCAGAGCTGCCAGTGACTACTGGAGAAAGCCACAATGCGGTGGCACTGAAATCTGCTCAGTTTCCAGAGGTGCAGTCTGAGCTGTTGGCTGACTCTACTTCTTGGCAGGCATTTCATTTCTGCTGTTGGTCCTTCCCTGTTCCAGATGCCTTCCTGAATTCTTCTCAGCAACCATCCAGCCTGCTTCCTTGGAGGTGGGATGCTTTCTGTAACTTTACTGGGAAGTCTGCCATTTTATGAAGTTTGCCACTTCCTCAACTTCCTCTTATGGGGACTTCCTCCTCTTACAAAATTCCTGGAGAAGTTGTTTTTGCAACTATCTGGTCCCTTATTTAATCTTTAGTCCCATCAAGTATTTAAAATATTTCTGAAAGATATGAATGTTTCCTTAGTTCTGAGAACTCACGTTCCTTTACTTCTGGTAGGATTTGGTACCACTAACCAATACTTTCTGAAAACTCCTCCTCACTTGGCTTGCTGCAAAACACTGTTTTTTCTCCTTTCTTTTCTTTTTCCTACTGTTAAAATGTAGAAGTTTCACAATGTGATGTCCTTAGATTTCTCGTTCCTTCCCTTTCCCCTCATTTTTGTCTTGAGGCCTATGAATGTTGACCTAAAAGAAACTGAGACTGAGGATATAAAGCATAGGATTTATTGAGCTAATATGATGGCGGCAACCCAGGAGATGCATAGGTCAGGTCACCATGAGAAATCCACTCTGAAGGGGCCAGCAAAGCTTAGCATTTCGTAATCAGAAGAAGGGGGAAGAATCAAAGGAGAGAGAGAGAGAAGAGGACAGCCCCACCTATCATTACATCCATTTCCAATTGGTGTACAAGATGTACAGATTTGGGATTGTTACTATGTTACATTCTATGTGCAGGGATCTAGGGTAGGAGATTCAAGAAGCATTCTAGGCTATTTTATGACTTTGGTGCCATCATGTCTGCTTCTAAGTAAAAATGGTCTTATGGTGATGTTTTCTAGGATATGCAGATGTGACTACTGACTTAGCCCAGATCTCCAAAGGTACTATGATTCAGCTGACCTGGTCAGAGCAGATTTTAGTTATCACATGTATGCGTGCATACTGACTTGCATGCAAGTTATAATCTCCAATCACTTCTGCAAGCTCTAATTGTAATCTCTCTCTGCCTGCTGAAAACCTACCTCCATGTTCCACTGGCTTCTTAGATTCAGCATATCTGAAACGACTGCTTCTTAAAAGTGTCCCACTTTCTTGGAGAGGCATTACTATTCTTGCTCTCCCCCAGGCTCAGAACCTTGCCATCTGCCCTGATGGCACTCACTGTGCCTCTCACTTGTGTCCTCTCGAGCCCTGGGTCACCACCACCACTCTGCTTTAGGCTTCTTGCCTGGATTAGTCCCCCCACTTTCCAACTCTCTACTCATTTGATTCATTTTTACAATGACCACGTCTGATTTATCTCACTTTAATTCTCAAATCTCATCAAGGGCTTCTCGTTCCAACTTAATTTAATGCAGGACTACATCCGAGGCCCTCCGTTCTCCCTACTTCTCCCGTTTTACTTTCCCTGCTCCCCTTGGTGAGCCAGGCTTGCTGTCCCCAAGCACACCACACAAGTCTGTGTCCATGATCTGATTTTCCCCTTTTCCTGAAATCTCTTCCTGCATTGTTTTGGCTTTTATTATTTTTATTTTTTAGGGAATTTATTTTTTAGTTGAAACATATTGATCGTACATATTTGTGGGGCACAGAGTTATATTTCAATACATGTATGTGATAATATAATGATCAAATCAGGGTAGCTAGCAAATTCATCATTGTAGAAATTTATTACTTCTTCGTGATGAAAACATTTTAATTTAATAATTTTTAATATTTTTTTAATTTGAAATTTTACTTTCCAAATATTTTTAATACCTTTCTTCCTCCAGGAAGGTTTTCCTGATAACCTTAACGAGAGGGGATCTTTACTTTGAATTATCACAACACAAGTACTTTTCCAGGGTATATATGAAGGTATTTCAAAAAGTTAGTGGGAAAAATAGAACTAAAAAATAAACAAATATTTTCATGAACTTTTTAAAGTTCCCTTATATTATTCTTCCTTGTTTTGTACTATGTTTGTGCCTTTTGTAATAGTCCGTGGCATTTGGACCAAAGGGCTATAGAGTTTTGAGTTTAGACATTTGGATTAGAATCCTAGTTTATTTACTCTGTAGCTATAAAATTTGGGGTAAGTTACTTATTTCAATCATTTTTTTTAAATCTCTAAAATGAGGAAAACGGAAGCGATTTGAGGGAAGATTTATGTACAAGAATGTTATAGAGTATATGGTGTATCTCCAACTGGGTGCAAGTCTTGGCTTCGCTGTGTACTTACCATGTGGCATTGGTCAGCTTGCTTGTTCTCCTTGGGCCTTGGTTCCTAGTTGGTAAGGCAGGGGTTAATGGTCTTTACTACATGGGTTGTAAAGGGGTTGGTGCAATGCCCAGCCCAGAGTGGGTGCTGAGTTGATGCCAAAGCCATTTGATCATTGTTTTTATCCAAGCAAAGTTCATATATCACCTCATTTAATTGCACTCAGTTCTCCACAAGTACTCCTTGAACTGGTTGTATTACTATTTTATAGGAAAGGAAGCCAAGGTTCCATAACTTAGTTTCTAGAAAATGTTTGGGCTATGATTTAAACCCAGCAGTTTCCTGGTTTAAATTTTGATAGAGCATGATAAAGCTAATATGTAGTAATGGATTCAGTAACTGTTAACAGCCACAGGGCCTACGCAGTTAAGAATAATACATAGTCCATATCTTAGGAGGCTTACCCTCTACCTGCAGGTGGGGAGCAGATCAACAATGTGTGAGAGAGAAATCACAGTCTACACAGAGTAAAATGCTGGTACAGATGCTACAAAGTGCTGTGGGGACACAGGAGATGAAGCAATTAACTGTGCCTGGGAAAGTGGAAGGAGGCCCCCGCTCTAGAAAGATGGCATTTGAAGTGGCCATTGAAGGTGAAGTAGGAGTTTGCAACGTGAAAAGGGCAAGTTGTTCTTGGGAGAACTAATTTCTGCCTCACAGGCATGGGGCTGTGAAAGATACCGGCACGTGCAGGAAACGGTGAGCAATTCCAGCGGCTAAAACAAAGGGTGGTCATGAAGGAGGAGACAGGGATGGGCAGATGGCACCGTTAAAGGCATCTTCATGTGCATATCAGCAGTGCCAATTCTATCTCAAAAACAAAGGAAATCTCAAAGGTTTTTGTGGCAAAAGATAAACATACTCATCTTTGCTTTTGATGAAGATGACTTACTGCACGGTGGGAGGTGAGCTACAGGATACAAGATATAGTAACCATGTAAGAGATTATGGAAATCTTTTAAACTAGGTATCAGAGCCCAGAGTGATGGGGATGAATGAAAAGCAAATTCTAGAGACATAGTGCAAAGGAAATGACTGATTTTGATGACTTACTGGATTTAGGAGGTGCAGGGTTGCCAAAGATCAAGGTTTCTAGTTTGGGAGACTGGATGGGCAATGGCTTATTGAATCATGATTTTTAATAACTCATAGTTCCCAAAATATTTTTTATAAGTTCTGTAAAATTTTATTTCAAAGTTATTCACCTCATCATTAATAACATATATGGTTAATGGTCTGTGCCAGTATTACCAGGCCTGCCCATTACTGGCAATGGACTTTGAGAAAACCCATTTCCTGGCACCCAAAAGTTAAATCACTCTTTTCAAAACATACCAAACTTCCAATACATGCAAAAGTATTACATGCACAATTTTCCCACCATTCTTTAAATCTAAACTTATATTATTAATCTACATCAGTGGATGTTAAAACAAATTCATTTCAACAAGTTATGACTGTACAAATCATTAGTACTACTTAACATTATCTTACAAATACTACATTACATATTGCCTTGCAATCTGAAACATTAAATTTCATATTTGTTTATGTTCATTTTAGATAACTGAAACCTCACAAAATTTAACGGCAATTAAAGTTTT